>NW_025422400.1:0-113013 GCF_011764305.1 Mustela putorius furo | reverse complement strand
ATGGTATCCCTGGCTATATCACATAGGAATGAAACTCTTCAAGCAGAATTTAATGTAAGAGTACTGGGTTGAACATTCAAAAATTTATTCTTAGGTCAAATTATTTGCAGATACCAGATTTAGGTCTTCACATAATTTGGGGACGAATTACTACAAAGGCATTAACTCATTTTTGCAAGGATAACTGTAGTTTAATTCTTCCCAATATATGGCTCCAGAAATAACTAGACTCACAGCATGCTTAATTTTTTTGTTTGCCCTCTTTCTTTACACACAAGTATACCTACATATGAAATGAGACCCTTATAGAGGCATTAGACAGCTCACATTAAATGGATATATCATCACATAGAAAGGTACTTACTACTTGGCCTGTTACAGGAAACGGTATCTTAACTGCTGAATTATGGGTAGTTTTTGAGCACAAGCAAATTCTTAAAGTGAGATCTTTTTCATTGCTTCCTTAATTTTCCGAGTGGGAGGACATCAACCACACATGAGCTAGTTTCTATCCCTCATGGTGTAAGACTATGAACTTTCATGTCCAACGAGCTATCAGAGACTCCCTCTTCAGAAAAATCTCGAAGGCTAGGGGGCCTAGATGAGGAGGTTTCAGGGACCTGGAAGAAGAACATAGGAACTCAGATGACAAATACTGGTCATTCTGTTATTGTGTGGTCCCAGAAGCTTGGAGGTATTTTTTATGCTTGTATGTTTTCTCTCATATCTATATTCAATCTATGCTGACATTTTCTCGGTCCTGACTAGTAATTAATGCAGTACTAATACTGAATCCTCTAGTCTCTCTTTTCATAGTATGTATTCACCTTCTAACACACTGTAATGAACTTGCTTCTTTAATTTAAAATATTCTGCATCAAAGGATAGAATGCAAGCTTTAGGTTTTTTAAGGTTTTATTCATTTCTTTAAGACGATGAGATACCGAGAGCACGCACAAGCAGAGCGCGTGTGCCAGCGAGGGAGGGTTAAGAAAGAAGAACCCAGAAGCAGACTCCCCACGAAACAGGGAGCCCAACGAGGGGCTGGATAGATCTTGATCCTCAGCCAAAGGTAGATATATGCCAACTAACTGAGCCACCAGGTGTGCCCCAATAAGCTTTACAGACAAGCCGCAGGAAGATGTGTCTGTTTATTTTCCTGATTTATTTGAAACCTGCGGAGGTAATGCGTAATAAATATTTATTGATTGACTACATGGAGCTGACATCTGAGCAAGGACATAAATGTGGTAAAGGAATAAATCATGTGGCTATCTGAAGAGACTTTTATTCCAGAAGTGGGGAATTGAAAACTGCAAAGAGTCAAGATAGGAGTTAGCAGGCCCAAAGGACACCAGTGTGGCTAGAAGAATCGAGTGATGGGGAAAGTACAGGAAAAATAAAGGCATAATAGCTAGTAAGTGATGGATCCTAAATTTAAATTAAACCCAAAGCCTCGTGTGCTCAGCGTCTGTGCTCTTAACTATTGGGGCAAACTTAAATTAAGTATCCAAACTCTATCATTTACTAACTATATGATTTGGAACCAAGATTCATGAATACTCTCAATCTTAGTACCCCAATGAGTGATATAGAGCTAACTACCCTCCTAATAGTATTATGGGAATTAGGGGAGGAAATACTGCTTGATAAAAATGCCATTATAAATGTATTAGTAAATATTAGACCTTCTTTCATTCCATGTCCCTATTCTCTGACTCAGTGGTTATACTGAATTTGTATGGGTCAAAGAAGAACTCAAAAAAAAAAAAAAAAAAAGGCACCATTTTGTCCCCAAATCTAAACCCTGAGAACCATTAGCAACCTAACCGCACCGTACATGATGTCGAATAATTATTCTGAAGGATACAAGCAAGAATAAATTCTTAAGGAAATTCAGGTTAAAATGAACTGGCACTTGATCAATTGTCTAATCAGGGAATTACCCAGGGATGGACAATGAATTTTGTGAGTAATGATTTAGCTTTTGCTGTCAGCATCCAGATAGCTAAGTTTTCCCATTTAAGAAAAGTCTGTCTTGAGAGATAAGGACCCAAGGCAAAAAATAATCCTAATTAACAATCCCAGGCAGGGGACCTCGACTTTCACACTGAGGGGGTTGACACCAGTTGTATTCCTTGTGCCTCTTTTTTAACTCACATGGAAGAAATTAGCGAGCATTTGCTTATTGTACTGGAGATTAACTTTACTACATGGAGTATGAACCCACCAACTCAAGATTTAAAGGATTACAGGACTTTCCAAGAAATTTTGACTTTCAATAACTCAGAATATTTCTGTAGTATAGTAATAATCCACGCTTGTGGTCAACGTTGGTAAGTATTTATTTAAAGTCTTACATTTAGGGAGGAGATCACATTTAAACATCATTGAAAATGGTGGGGGGATTCAGATTTATCTTAATTTGGTTTCTTTTACCTAAGTCCTGCTCTCCAACTCATTAAAAGCAAATTCATTAAGTGCGGTCACTTTCCTGCCAAAGCTGCTCCCTCCCCCCCACCAGCACTTAAAACTTTGACATACCAATCACAGTCAGATAGATTGAAAAGATGTGCTATTTGATAGATTCCAGAAGGAAAACTTCTACTATTTTGGATGAAAGTCCAGATGTGGAATTGCAATGGGGAAATAACAATCGGGACTGACATCCATTAGGCAAAAGCAAGGTAGGCTATACCAAGAGACCACAAAGTACTTTCAAGAGCCCATGAAAATTCTTTTAATTTCCCTTAAAATCAAAAAGAACAGTATTTAGGATAAAGGGAATGTTTTGTCATATACAGTATTAATATATCCTTTGTACCAATGTGATTATAAAATATAATCTTTATATTTTTTATGGGGAAGGCAAACGTGTTTAGGGCCCATGTAAGTCATAATGTGATAAAGAACTCAAAATATGTTTGATGTTTGGAATATGAACATAGCCAAGGGTCATCTTTTTGAAATGTACCTCTTCATTAAGAAGACAAGGCTGAAAGATTCAACTTGGAGGCACAGTCATATTGACAAAAAGCCACCAGCATAGGAAACCCACCTGAGGCCTTGATTTCTTAATCCTAGTTTGTTCTGGTCTGGACATCTGGGTCTATTACTTCCCTTCTGTTCCTAAACTGGATTTAGTTGTCTAACTCTTCATTCTTCTAAGCTGAGATGGTTTTATTTGGTTTTTTTGTTGTTTTTTTGTTATTATTTTGTTTTGTTTTAACAACCTCATTTTATTTACTGGCTTTGCTTTATTCTAAATTTGTACTTTTAATTCAGAGATGTGGTCTTCAGACTGGAAAGCAAAACCATAGTTGTTTTGTAGGAGTGGGTCATGCTTCAAATCTTGAGTGTAAGAGAAAAGGTAGTCTCCCCTAAACTAATGTAGCTCTAACAATAAAACAAGCTAATTCTCTATCATCTCCTGTGGGAGGCCGCAATAAGGCTTGAGACGAGGACCAAACCAGGCCCTGACTTGTGCCTCCTTTAAAGTCCAGAATAACCTAACAAAAGGTTTACGATGGGAAAAGTGGAGTAGCACTGAGAAAGGGTCTGTGCTCTGTGTTGTACGCTGGCCTACGTGACTTCCCACATGCTTGCTAAACAAATGAGAACAATTCAGTTGGGGTCAAAAGTTCATTGCTGGTCTTTGCTGCCCTAGTACTGCTCATAAATTACTTTCAGGTTTGCTGTATCAATACAGAACAATTGTATTGGCATCAGCCATTTAGCATCATGAGGTCTGCTTATAGTTAAATGTGAAACTTATTATGGGAACTCATGATTGTTTAACTAGGCACAGGTGTATTGCTTCTCCTATCATTATATATATGGCCTTAGTGCTTTGAATAAACTTAGTACTGTTGGACATCATCCTCAGTGCTCCTCCTGCCCCCCCCCATCTCTTTGTCTCTTAATTTCTTTTCACCATCCTCTTACCCTCACGTTTCCTGGTCGATTTGTCGCGCCAGCCGTGACAATCTCCAAAATTCAAAAAATTTCTATTCATCCCTCAGAAGGGAAGAGATAAAGATGTGATGTTATTTTTCATTGTTAATGTTTTAATTACTATTATTTTAAAATACTAGTCCTTGCTCCTCAGCAGGCAAGTAAAAAATGACATATAGTATGTGCTTAATATGTTTTCTTATAATGGACATAAGAAATCAGGCCTGCAAAGCCTAATTCTTAGAGGTGGGCCTTTTTTATGTCATTATTTCATTCATTCAATTAATCAATTCAATTGAATTCAATCATTCAATCCAATTTATTGATATATTCAGTACAAAAAAATATTTAAGATATATTCTAAGTATGGCTTAAATTTTTATGTTGCATTTATTTTGCACTATTTTGGTTCTATACCTTAAGTACTCATTTCCTTTGGATGACTGATATTTTACATAACTTTAAACATATCTGATATCAAGAAGTTTAGTTTACATCAGTTGGAGGAGGAGGGAGTTTTTTCTCAGACTTCATGGATGTTATAAATAGAATCTACTGATATTAATGTGTTGCCTTTTACCTTTCTCTGGAATGGTGCTAAAATACCTGTGATACCAGGGAATCAACAATGGGCCTATGGGTCCAGGCTTGTAAGCGAAGATTCAGAAAAAAAAAAAAGTCAAGATACTATAGATAATTCAGAAAAACACAAGGTAAACTTTAGATAAATTGGAGCTTTATTAATCCTTTGAGAATCCAAGAATATTTTTAAGGCATGCAAGGGAGTGGCAACAGCTAATAAATAATTTACTTATTGCATTTTCCAGAATAAAACCCGTTATAAAACCTCTGTGTTGGTCATGGAAGAGGAAGAGCGGGACTGGGGGATTGTGAAGGGCTTTTCAGAACCTCAGTCTGCAGTTAAACACACTATATTCACATATCACTGGCCAGAACCAGTCACCTGCCCTGTTTAGTTTCTGGGGCCAGGGACACCCAGAGTAGGGTTGTCAGCAGTAGCACACAAGGACCTCCAGTTGAATTTGAATTTTAGATAAATAACAGTAATTAACTTATACCTAAAATTGTCCTCATTTAACTGAAATTCAAATTGACCTAATCATCCTGTATGTTATCTGGCAAGCCTCTCACTAAGTAAAGGGACATTGGTAGGCATTTGCTTTTGTCTGGAGTAACATATTCCTTCCCTTGGGGAATTCTGTGGGCACCCTTCAAAGCACACTATGTTTGTTAGTCCTGTCTTGGGTGATTGAAGAAAGCTATTTAGTATTTTTATTCCTCAACTTCTACTCTTCTTTTCTAATAATAGGGTTTTTGTTTTTTTGTAAAAACATGGTTTACAAACCAGCATTAGAGCTACCTATATGGTAGTAGAGTAAATTTAGCTCGCTAAAGTATGTCCTGCGGTGTCTGCAGATAGTACCTATTGACTTTTGTTGAAGGGCAAAGTTTGACTCACAGAAATAGCACAACTTGCCCCTAAGGCTATATTCCATGAAGAGAGCAAAGTTTAGAATGGATGAACAGCTTTAAAGTTACACTGGAACAGAATCAATAGTCCAGGGAATCAAACTTTCAGAAACTAGCTTTAAAAGTTGGTCTGAGGAGATGTGCATGAATGTGAATTTCAAGAGAAATAATTTAGGCAGAGGAAGAAATGTCTGGGGGGAAAGAGGTGAAAGGACAGGTCATATATTCAGGAAAGTGAATACCAAAAACTATTTCTGTGGTTTGGGGAAAGATTGATTCCTAAAATCCAATAGTTGGGTGAGAGACAAAATGAACAAAAAGTGAATAAGATGAATGGAACCAAAGGACCAGGTGTACAACATTAATTGAGATAGTGTGTATACAACCTGCTTAGACCAGTTCCTGATTTATAAAGGTTTAGTAATTATTAGCCATTATTATTCACTTTCATAGATCTCTAGATAAATTTTTTCTATAATTGAACCTTTATTAAATTCAGGAGTACTTAAAATTTATAAAGTCTTAAAATTTTCTGTTAACCAGGTGGTAGTTTATGACTTAGGGGTGTAACAACCCTCCTTTGACAACTTTGGTAAGATAAAAAATATGACATTATTAAATGGAAAAGTGCTAGATTACTTGCAAGAAATATGATTGTGTTGAGGGAATTGTAACTAATTAACTAACTAACTAAAATACCCACATGTTAATCCAAGCAATGTTCACACAAATATTCAATTTTAGTCCCTCTCTCAAAGTTTCCAGGCCTTTGGAGAAAGTGCACAGGACAATTAAGCCAAAATGCATAGTTTACTAGCTGTAATAACTATTTTTAGTAGTCAACATAGTTTGAGGGGATTATTAGAAAGGGTCATTGTGAGATATAATTGAGGTGATACCTACAAAGTACCAACAATATGGTATGCCACAAATGAGTAGCTGCTTTTATTGTATTCATTGTATTCATTTATTATATCACTATCATTTTAATATAATGGCTCCCCTAATCTAGTATCACAGAATCAATACAAAGTCTTTCTTTCTCTCCATCCCATACCAATCTACACAAACCTCTCTAGGCAAACTTCTTGTCATTATCACCCAATGATTCCATTTGCATTTTTACCTCTTTTTCCTGTAACTGGGCCCATGTCTATTCTTTTCACCTAACTAGGTTTTATTTACACTCTTGAGTGGAATTTAAATTTCACAATTTCTGAACACTACCCTAAGAGTCCCAAAGAGATCTCTGTCTTCCCAATCTCATTTGACACCATATTGTCTAGAAAGGCTTAAATTCTAACTCCATGTACTACTAACTATAAGAAGTAATTTTCCTCATCTATAAAATGGGGATACTAATTACATCTATCTTAAGAAGTTGTAAAGATTAAATTATAATATAAATATGCTTGATTCATAAAGCTACTTATTAAATGTTAATTCCCATCACAACTCCAGGCACCAGATGTTGTTAACTCTGCAAATGTATGTACATCGTACCTAACTGTATTTTCAGTTCCTTTAAAAACACCCAACATATTCTTTATATGTATGTACCCATTTTGGTTCCCAGTACCATGCTTTTTTTGGTGCCCAGTACCAGCTTTTCATTTAACATGTTAAGCCAGTATTTGTAAGACCTGTTGATATGAAGATTTTAAAAGCATTGAGTGGCCATGGGTCTCTGTGGTGATGGAATTTTTCTGTTATT
This sequence comes from Mustela putorius furo, assembly GCF_011764305.1. Taxonomy (NCBI): domain Eukaryota; kingdom Metazoa; phylum Chordata; class Mammalia; order Carnivora; family Mustelidae; genus Mustela; species Mustela putorius. The sequence goes on along the minus strand of NW_025422400.1, from coordinate 105,854 downwards.
TTGCCTGTATGGATATCAATATCCTGGTTATGATACCGTACTACAATTTTGTAAAATAATACCATTGTGGGAAACTTGTAAAAGATAGGCAGGATCTCTTAGATTATTTTTTTAAAACTCCATTTAAATCTACAATTATTTCCAAATAAAAATAATTATTTTAAAATAATAAAATATATAATAAACTTTAAAATATGTTGCAAGTTGACTACATTTGTTTGTTGTTTCTTTTCTTTGGCTCTGGCAACAATCTGTTTTTGTTTTACATAAATTAAGGGGCTGCATATAAAATTTTTTTAAATAGAATGCACTAAAAAGAATGAAGCACTGACCCATGTAAGTACATTTGCCTTTTTTGGTAAACCATTAAAACCATTAAGGCATTTAAGATTGTTGGGTGCTTGGGAGTTGTATATATTCAGGGGCTCCAAGTTAGTTTGAAGACTTTAATTTTCACTTTCTTTGCCAATGTAATGCCTTATTTGCCATTGATGTCTCCTCTCTTTGAGAGTCATTTCACCTTCCCAAACTTTTTACCTCTTTGCACACAACCCATCTGTGATCTTTCAGGCCAACTGCAATGGAAGAGAGCCATCCTGAGCTCACTGTGGATTCAGCCACCTTCCTCTGCCCTTGAGCACCTGGGTCTTTTGGAAATGACTTCATTTGTTTTTCCTTTCTTTCTTTACTTTTTTTTTTTTTCTGAAGAAAATACAAAGTTTTATATTATGTTGAAGATCTGAACAAAAGAAGCCAAAGTGACTAGGAAATCATTTTACCGGGCTCTCAACTGTCATTTCAGACAGACAGTTTAGAGGGGCCTAATTGAAGCTCAAACATGAGAGAAGTCCCTCTCCGGCTGCTGTGTCCCTGAGATGGGGTCAGGTTTCATAATCCCAACTCAAATCCTATGGCATTTCTAGTATTCTCTGGTATTATTATCTAAAGTAAGTGCACCCACAATACCCAGGAATTCAATCACTAGGTAATGTTCTATGTGTTTAGATATATATGCAGGGACTGGTGGTTTTATAATGTAACTTCACGTCTAAGCATTTTATTAAAAGGTGTTCTTCAAACAGTGAATTTGGAATTGTAACAGGATTATGAGCTCTCTTCCTTGGAGACTAGTACTCCTATAATCATCATCATTATCATCATCCTAAATATTGAGAGAGACAGCAAACACTGCATTATACAATCTATTTGGGAAGCTTTTTAATTCTCAGGATGTTCCAAATTGAGGTAGTAGCCTGACTTCCTGAAGCCTACCCTACCAGAATTTTGTAAAAATAGAAAGACAGGAAAAGAAGAAGGAAGAAAGAATTACATATGTCAACCTCCCTCCTTTCTACCTCAACCACTCTTACCATTGGGAAAATAAAGCATAACACTCCCTCTTCTCACACTGCAAACTATAGAGCATCCTTCTGTGGCTTATTTTCTTCTTCACTGAACTGTGTGTTATGTTTCACTTAAATAAACTTGGATAAAATAAGAAATGTGGTTGGGTGCACAATTTGAATTGCCCCAGGCTGATCTTTCTTTAGGTGACCTCGATAACGGAAAGAATATTAGAGTGGATATATATGTGTGTGTGTTTAGGGCACAGAAGGATATCTGGAAGGATACACCCAATTTGATAACCTTAAGGAGTAGAAGTGGGAGAACCAAAACTGGGGCAAGGGAATTAAAGGGTTTTAAGTTTAGGGGTGCCTGGGTGGTGCAGTGTGTTAAAGCCTCTGCCTTTGACTAAAGTCATGATCCCAGGCTGCTGGGATCGAGTCCCGCATCAGCTCTCTGCTCCGCGGGAGGCTGTTTCCCCCCACTCTGTCTCTGCCTACTTGTGGTCTCTGTCAAATAAATAAATAAAATCTTTAAAAAAAATAAATAAAGGGTTTTAAGCTTGAAAGATATTTCCAAGGCAGTCTTTCTCTGATTATCATGCTTGTACCCATACTGAGAGCAGATAATCCCAAAATGCACTTCTGCAGAGTTGTTCACATGGGAAATACGAATAATGTGGTTAAGAGATCATCTTCATCATTTTTTTTTTCCCAGATCTGAGGTCTCAGCAACGGCTCATGCCTGCTTGCAGATATTTAGACAAATGTGTTGATAAAGGCAATTGATTATGGCCATTTAATTCTCTGTTGATTATCTTTGAGGGTTTTTGTGATGGCCTCTTCCCCTCTCTTTGCTTAATCCTATTGTTCCCAAACTGAATAGGCTGCCTCTATAAATATAATTTACTATGTCTGTGACAGTCAAGACTTCTAATAAAATGACTACAACATTGTCCAAAGGCAGGAACAGCTGTGGTTGTTATTAAGCAAGTTATTACCTGCAGAGGTGTTCATTTAAAAACAGCTTCTAAAACCTTTTGTGAAGTAAAATAACATGAAGTGATTAAAAGGAGAGAAAGAGAGTAGAAGTTTGGGGACTTAACCTCATCAGTTTAGCTCTTTAAAATGGTACAAATTTTAAATTAAAATATGGAAAGTAAGAACATATCAAAAAATGTTCAGAATTTTCTATTTGTATTTTCTTAAATTTTCCAAATGCTCTGATCCTTTTTTTGCCTGTGATGCAGAGCATCTAAAATATTCTGATTAAATTATTAACTTACCCAATAAACTTGAAAATTACCTTGATCTTTCACCTATTTTTGACACTTCTTTAGGTAGAGCCATGATACAGAGAATGGAGGCATGTTGGAAGAAAATATTACGCTTCTTTTTAATTGCTTATTATTGTTACTGCTTTCTGAAATACTTGAATGATCCACAGCAAAAGATATATCGGCACAGAAGAGAGTAGAACATTAACCAGTTCAACTTCTCTTTTCCCTTCCACAGTATTGATCTCAAGAGTAATACCTAACAAACCACCTACATACTGGTATCTGTCTCAAAATTTATGCACTTCCTGAGGAACTCAATCTGTAAAAATGTCCTAAGCAATGTCAAAAGACAACAATCTGGAAGATAATATTTATAACATTTATCACAGAAAAAAAGACTAATACATTATGTAAAAGAGATCTTTTTAAATGTTGGGGATGGGGTGCTTGGGTGGCTCCGTCGATTAAGTGTCAGACTCTTTTTAAAAAATATTTTATTTATTTATTCGACAGAAAGAGAGAGAGAAAGCAAGCAAGCACAAGCAGGGGGAGTGGCAGAGGAGAGTTGGAGAAGCAGGCTCCCCGATGAGCAGCAAGTCCAATGGAGGACCCTGAGCTGAAGGCAAATGTTTAATTGACTGAGCCACCCAGGTGCCCCTCTAAGCTATAATACTGACACAAATTTAAAAAAGTTTGATGACATATTACATTGGTGAGGCTGTGGGAAAATAGTCAGATTCATATATCAGTGGGAATGCAAATTGCCACAACCACTATGGAAAGGAATTTTGCAGTAGCTAATTAAATCTACATGTATGTTTACTTTTTGATCCAGCAATTCTATTTCCAGGAATTTACCATGAAGATACAACTCTAACAATACAAAAAATATAGAAAGGATTTTTTTTTTCCTATCGTTTGTCATTGCAAAATATTGTAGACAACCCACAACAAACTATATCATAGTTCAATGCATTCATAAGAAAAACTGGGGAAGATCTCAATGAAGTAATATGGAATGATTTCTTGTATATATTAATTATAAAAAACAAGGTACAAAAAAGCATAGAGTATGCTACTTTTTGTGTAGGAAAGGAAAAGAAATATGAAAATATGTACATATTTGGTCATATGTGTAAAAGGAACCAAAAGAAGCATGAAGCAGATATTTATGAACTTGGTTAACTACAGGGGCGAGTAGTAATGCAGTTTAAGGATTCCAGCAGTGGGGTGGAACGGGGAGTTACATTTGTTTCAATAAAACTTTTCACATATGTTTAGAAACCACTGATGTTTTACATATTCAACAATAAACTTAACAACAACAACAAAAAGGAACAAAATAGAACCCAAACAGAAATAAATCAATTTAATTCTATTTCCAATGAATATACAACCGCACTAAGGGAAAGCCAGAATTAACTCTACTAACTTGAACACAGTTTTGATGATTGTTGGGGAAATACAACTGAAAACAAAGTTTTCTAACCCTTCAAGCCCTCCGTGAAGGTAGTGGGAGAAAAAGAACAGTTTTATTACTGAATAACCATTAAATCAGAATGTGATATGCAACACAGGCAATTCCCTAAGACATTGCAAAGACAGAAAGAAATTTTACATTTTTAAATTACCAGGAAGACACAACCTGTTCCATACATGTTTTCCAGATAACAATAACTAGTCCTTAATAGTCCCCACCAGCACATTTTATCACATATAGTCCATCCTACCTTTACTTGTTAATTGGGATAACTTTCAGTGTTAGTTAACTGGCCTTGTACAAAAGAAGAATAAACTTCTCATATCTTAATGAAAGCAGGTAAATTTGCAACTTTGAGCCAAGTGCCAACTGAAGTTAGGGCCCTACACTTCTGTAGAAACAGGGCGATAGTAGCCTTATTTCTATTGTTATTTGTTTATAGTCCCATTTCCTTGAGAAAAATGTTCTTAGATTATGAAACTAGCAAGAACATTAAAAAAAAAAGGGGGGGGTTAATACACTTAGAACTAATTCACAAAGAAAACATTCTAAGAAAGGGGGGAGAAGGGGACATGCCAGTCCTTATTTTTTTTCAGGATGAATTGAGCCTTTTATTTTAAATATTTGTCTTTACACTATATAGTATCAGTATAAAGACAAAAAAAAAAAAAACCTGTAAACAAATACTGAGCTATGGCTAGTAGGTTTGTTTCCCACAGTAGTATGAAATAGCAATTCTGAAAATATTTTCTGTGTTTTCTATTGCTGGAAGAACAAGTACATATACGAAGGATAGTAGGTACCAAGTATCTCACTATTTGGGAAGGAAATTACAAATATGAAAAAGCAAAAAGCCAAAATGCACCCTATGGTGCCGGACTGGAATTGGAGGTATCTGTATCAACTCGTGGATATAAAGGTAGCTAAAGAGGAAGAAATCTGTCTTCACACACATACATCTTCCTAGCTCTACCATGGAGAGGGTCTGGATGAAATAATGCTCCAGTAATAATGACTTGTAGCCTTGATCTTGACTATAAAATATCATTTTGCCTTAAAAGTAGTCTGATCTCCTTGGAAAAATTGCTGATTAAAGAGATGAAATGGAAATTTACAGGATAAGGCAGAAACATCTTTTTGATTCAGGAAGAAAGGAAATGCTCAAAGACTGTGAGAACAAGCAGCCAGCTTGGAAAGATTCAAACTGGATAAATTTTAAATAACATGAGAATCAAAATTAATACAGAGTATAATGGATTATAAATCATGGAATAAATAATAATCAATGGGTCCACATTGACAGAAATATAAATGAAAGATTAGATAAAAACAAAGAGAATAGAAATCTCTTCAGGAAAGGTAGAAAGTATGACTGAGTTAAGAAAATCATAATTTGGCAATTATCAGAATAATTCTTTATCCCAGCAAGAATAATCAATGGATGCTAACTGAAACTAATAGGGGAAAGTTTGTGAGGAACAGAGAGTTCTCAAACTATTTTCTCAAAAGTCTTTTATTAAATCCAAGAGAAAAATCAGTAACTGTAAAGTGGAAAAACCTGGCAGACACCAGCTTACCCTAGTGATCAAAACTAACATAATCAATAATGTGCGATGATACACTAAGAAGGGAATAGCATCAATTCTGCAGTATTCCTGGCAAAAATGTATAATAATCTAATCATAGGAAATTTCAGAACCTAAACTGAATGATGTTCTACAAAATAACTCATCTTTAGTCTTCAAAATGTCCGTGTCTATAAACAAAACATAAAAAACATACAAACAAAGAAGAGCTAACGTGTAGTGCCAGATTAATGGAGGCCATAGAAGTTCTTAGACTTGGGGTGAACTAAAATAAAAACACAAGGATATTACTGGTACAAGAGATACAATTTGAACATTGAGTAGTGGATTTGGTAATAGAATTGTATAAATGGTAAACCACTGATTTTAAGTGTAGTTTGGTTCTGTAAGAGAATATTTAGTTTCTTAGGAAATACACATTATAGCTCTTTGGGGCACTGCATCACAATGTATGCAAAGTATTCTCAAAAGGTTTAGGAAATATTTATGTAAATGTTACATAAGTATTTTCTAAACTATTATTACATAAATATTATATATAACTAATAATTATATATAAAATAAACAATATATTATATGTAATTATTTTCTAAAACCATATATATTCACACAGGCAAAGACAGAAAAAGAAAGAATCATCAGCCCAACAGGGTGAAATATACACAACTGGTGAATCTGTATAAAGTGTATATGGCAGTCCTTGGTACTGTTCTTGTCAAATAACTATAAATTTGAAATTACATTAAATGAAAAGTTATAGAAATTATATTTTAATAAATAGAATATGATTAATATTCCTAGGCCTGTGTTTTCTAATGCTAGAAATATGTATATATATGTGTGTGTATATATATATGTATATACACATATACACTCACACACATTTCTAGCATGTGTGTGTCACACACACACACACACACACACATTTAGCAAAAATGAGGTGATACTGTGGCAGTTGTCTACGCTGGAGACCCATTAATAATAATAAATATAATGGGCAATCACTGAATACTTACCACAGAGTAGTGATAATTCTCTCTTTATTTGCATTATGTAATTCTCACAACAATCTTTCAATACAGGTAGTATCTTCATTTTACAGAAGAGATTTAAAAGAAGTTAAGTAATTTTCTATGGGTCGCTGAACCAGATTGACAGATTTGAATTCTAAGGCTTAGTTCATAATTATAATGCTTCTTCTTTTACTTCTTTTTAGAATTGATTTATTTTTCTCACGAAGGTAGAATATATTTTTTTGAACACAACAAAAAATAAGTTATAGACCAAACAGATAAAGGGGTTGTGTTTTTAGGTGAGATATATTTTTTAGTAGTTTATCTTGGATTTCTGGTAAGCAAATTTGGAAAGGCAAAGGATCTAGAAATATTTACATGGTAGCAGACTAATGGTTATGTTCTGAATGCTTACTTTTTATTTTCTTTCAAAGAAGAAAGGCAGATTATTTGTATCTGAGGTATCCAAATAGCAAAGTTTCAAGGAGGTATCTATGCAAATTTACCCACCAATATCTCAAGATACATAGAAAACTACCCTTAAAGGCTACAATTTAGATGTACTAGAATTTGTTTCTTCCCTCTTTCCTGCTACATCTCCTATTAGCTACACAGTGCTAGAGGATAAGTGATCCCATACCTGGACACTGGGTCATTATTTCAATCTAGAAAGGTATTCTAACAACTGGAAACATAACTACAATATGAAAACAAAGTCGTGTATATTAGTGGAAAGATCTACTTAATCAAGTATGAGAGGTTAAAGGGGAAGATAAATGTCCACATATGTTAGTAACAACTACATGTGCTTCATACTATATTTTAGATTTTTTTGAATTACTTTTGAAGGGACTATCTTCTAGTGACATTAAGAGTCCTCTCATTCATTTATTATTACCCCATTCACTTTATTCAGTTCTATCAAACACAGGAAAAGCAAACTTTCCGAATTGTCCTATCTGGTTCTTTGTATTTTTCTAAGCCTCACAAATGCTTTTGCCTCGTGTTTTTTTCCTCTATTTGCAATTCAAATTCATTTGACATTGCCTGACAGGGTTTCAAGATCAAAGGCAATGAACAAATTCTGAAGACCTCCCAATCTAGTTGTGATATTCCTACCTAAATATATATTATGCCATTGTATTTAATGGGCTTGCTTTGATTTAGAAGTGCAGTGATAAGTAGAGTAGTAGAGAAGAGGGAATAAACTTGCCATGGTTATCATGTTTGAGTCTGGGCTTCATGTTGAGTAAACATTCAAGAGATGGATGGAGAAAGAGAATGCCAGGAGAAGGACTCCTAATCTAAGGGATGCAGTTAATCTTTAAGATTCCAAGTCAAAGATACAAGAAGAGATGTGAGGGAGTCTGGGTCTCAACAACAGTCACATCTGGATACAAATCAGACAGTTAACAAGGGCAGCAAGCTGGATATTATTGAGGAAGACAAAAGAGAATATTCACCCCAGATGACAGAGATGTCCAAGTGGAAGCATCTAGATGCAAGAGACCAAGGAGGACAGAGAACCCCTTATATGAAATATGCCACCCAGATCCCTGTAGTCTTTGACTGATGGGGGCTTTGCCACCTCGCAGAGATTGTAGCCGGAGTTTAAAGCTGCACATTTGTATTCCAAATCCCACCTATTAATAATTGAGACAATCAATTAAATGCCAATATTTTTTTTTTTAGACATACAATGTGCCCAGTATGGTAGTGCTATGTTAGAAAGGATCAAAAAGAAAGAGAAAAAATTCATGTTAAAGTCTGAGTTCAAATAAATGAAATCGCTGCAAATCTTGCTCAACTTAGCAAAATGCTTCTCAAAATACTAATGAAGGAAAATTATCATAGAAAATGTAAGTCTTGGAAATCAGTAGTGTGTTTGCCACATTACGGTAAGTTTGCTGCAAAATATACCATATTTTGAAAAAAAATCAGAATGGGACACATCAATTTACAATCACTCTCTTATTCATGTATTTCTCATAAACTTAGTATGTGAAGAAATAAATTTCTTATAAATGGAATATTTTTATAGGGGAAAAAATAAATTGAAACTTTCTTCAGCCTTGTATGACATGTCTTGATTTTCATTATTATAACGAATATTTTTAATCCAAGGACTTTAATTCCTTATGCTTCATTTTCATCTGTAACTCTTGAAACCCGGGGCCAATTCAGTTAGGGGCCAGGAGAATTCAGTACAAAATGGCTCAAATGACAAATGGCCTAAAGAGAAATACTTTACTGACATGAGAAACCACATAGGACAGCAAAATTAACTTTTTAAATATGCCCCCTCTTTTGAGCCTACAAATTCTAAAATGTTTCTGCATATCATATTGAAATAATGACATAATTATAATAACTCTTCTAGTACTTACAGTGACAAATTTATTCCTAGTTAATTCATTTGTTTTTATGTAGAGACTTCCATTGGATCGTGCTTTAATTCAGTATTAACCATGCTATTATTTCAAAGTGTTTCTAACTCGGCAATAAATGTTGGTGATTTAGTTATAATTAAATAGAAATGAGTATATGAAAGCCTAATGAAGTTCAGAGAAAATATTCATTATGTTTCAATACATTTATATTATCTACTCGCTCAATAAATTGTCATACCTCTATTGTAATTAACTAGGAATTAGTTCATTTAATTTTTTAAAAAAACAATTTCTGGTCTCAGAATTCTTACTTTGTTATACATCCATTGAAAACCTAATTGAGAGTGCAAGAAACATATCTTCTAATGAGTCAAAACAAAAAAAAAAGTAGTTTAGCACTGCAAGTGAATTATAATTGACTGCAACTGTTTATGGAATCATGATAGATTTGTAGCATTCAACATTTTTCTGCATTGACTGTCTCTGATACTAAATGTCTCTACATATTTTAGAGTTCAGTGCTTGATCAAATACTGTAATTCTATTTCTTTCCTGTCTTTTGTTACCTGATATGAAGGCATTATCACATTTGTTCGTGTCAGTGAGTCATTTTCGGTTTCTAAAGGGTGAGATCTTTTCCTTATTTCATGTTGCTGTGTTTTTATGCATTCGCCTGGCTGGGCAGAGCATGTCTTTCTTTCCCTCCACCCCACAATATCAGAACCAAAGTGTGGATAATGCTAGGAATTAACTGAGTGGCTACAGATTTTTCTTTTGTCATCCTCATCTTCTCCGACAACGTCTTCCTCCTTCTTTTGCTCCTTTGGCAGGTTTATTGAAGTATAATTCACATGCCCTATAATTCCCTAAACCATTTAAGGTATACAATTTAATATTTTCTAGTATACTCACAGATATGTGCAACCACCATCACAGTCAGATTTGGTTCATATTAAGCACCTCAAAAAAACAAAAAAACAAAACAACAAAACCCAAAACCCATACTTTTATCACTTTTCCTATCTCCCCTTCCCCCAGCCCTATAAGCATTAACCTACTTTCTGTCTCTATGGATTTCTCGATTCTGGACCTTTTATATGAATGGAATATCATGTCATATGTGGTATTTTATGAGTGGCTTCTTTAACTTAACCTAATGTTTTCAAGATTCATCCATATTGTAACATATATTACTATGTTATTACTTTCTATGACCAAATACTATACCATTACTATTACATGTATATACCATATTTTCTTTAACCATTTGTTAGCTGATGGACATTTGGTTTGTTTCTGTCTTTTGACTATTATGAATAATGTTGTTTATATATATTTATATCCAAGCTTCGGTGTTTCATTTCTCCTGCAGATATAAATAGGAGTATACTTGCTAGATCATATGGAAAGTGTATTTTCAACATTTTGAGGAAAAGCCATCATTTTACAGCCAAAGTGATTGCATCATTTGACATCACCATCAGCATGGTATAAGGGTTCTAATTTTTCCACATATTCAACATTTGTTATTAAATACCTTGTTGATTAGAATCATCTTAATGGGTGTGAAATGGCATTTCATTTTGTTTCTCATCTGCATTTCCTTGATGACTACTAGGGTTGAGTATTTTTTATGGGCTTATTGGCCACTTATATACTTTCCTCATAAAAATGTCTATTCAGATCCTTTGCCCATTTTTTTTTAATTTTTAATTTTTTATAAACATATAATATATTTTAATCCCCAGGGGTACAGGTCTGTGAATCGCCAGGTTTACACACTTCACAGCACTCACCATAGCACATACCCTGCCCAATGTCCATAACCCCACCCCCCTCTCCCAACCCCCCTGCCCCCGGCAACCCTCAGTTTATTTTGTGAGATTAAGAGTCACTTATGGTTTGTCTCCCTCCCAATCCCATCCTGTTTCATTTATTCTTCTCCTACCCCCTTAACCCCCCATGTTGCATCACCACTTCCTCATATCAGGGAGATCATATGATAGTTGTCTTTCTCTGCTTGACTTATTTTGCTAAGCATGATACCCTCTAGTTCCATCCACATTGTCGCAAATGGCAAGATTTCATTTCTTGTGATGGCTGCATAGTGTTCCATCATTTATATACACCACATCTTCTTTATCCATTCATCTGTTGATGGACATCTAGGTTCTTTCCATAGTTTGGTTATTGTGGAAATTGCTGCTATAAACATTCGGGTGCACATGCCCCTTTGGATCACTACGTTTGTATCTTTAGGGTAAATACCCAGTAGTGCAATTGCTGGGTCATAGGGTAGTTATATTTTCAACATTTTGAAGAACCTCCATGCTGTTTTCCAGAGTGGTTGTACCAGCTTGCATTCCCACCAACAGAGGAGGAGGGTTCCCCTTTCTCCGCATCCTCGTCAGCATCTGTCATTTCCTGACTTGTTAACTTTACCCATTCTGACTGGTGTGAGGTTATAACTCATTGTTGTTTTGATTTGTATTTCCCTGATGCCAAGTGATATGGAGCACTTTTTCATGTGTCTGTTGGCCATCTGGCTGTCTTCTCTACAGAAATGTCTGTTCATGTCCTCTGCCCATTTCTTGATTGGATTATTTGTTCTTTGGGTGTTGAGTTTGCTAAGTTCTTTATAGATTTTGGACACTAGTCCTTTATCTGATACGTCATTTGCAAATATCTTCTCCCATTCTGTCAGTTGTCTTTTGGTTTTGTTAACTGTTTCCTTTGCTGTGCAAAAGCTTTTGATCTTGATGAAATCCCAATAGTTCATTTTTGCCCTTGCTTCCCTTGCCTCTGGTGATGTTCCTAGGAAGATATTGCTGCGGCTGAGGTCGAAGAGGTTGCTGCCTGTGTTCCCCTCAAGGATTTTGATGGATTCCTTTCTCACATTGAGTTCCTTCATCCATCTTGAGTCTATTTTCGTGTGTGGTGTAAGGAAATGGTCCAATTTCATTTTTCTGCATGTGGCTGTCCAATTTTCCCAACACCATTTATTGAAGAGGCTCTCTTTTTTCCATTGGACATTCTTTCCTGCTTTGTCGAAGATTAGTTGACCATAGAATTGAGGGTCTATTTCTGGGCTTTCTATTCTGTGCCAGTACCATGCTATCTTGATGATGACAGCTTTGTAATAGAGCTTGAAGTTCGGAATTGTGATGCCACCAACTTTGACTTTCTTTTTCAATATTCCTTTGGCTATTCGAGGTCTTTTCTGGTTCCATATAAATTTTAGGATTATTTGTTCCATTTCTTTGAAAAAGATGGATGGTACTTTGATAGAGATTGCATTAAATGTGTAGATTGCTTTAGGTAGCATAGACATTTTCACAATATTTATTCTTCCAATCCAGGAGCATGGAACATTTTCCCATTTCTTTGTGTCTTCCTCAATTTCTTTCATGCGATCCTTTGCCCATTTTTAAATTGGGTTATTCATCTTTTATTAAATTAATTGTAGGATTTTATATATTTTAAATATAAGTCCCTTATCAGATATATGATTTCCAAATAACTGAAAGACTGTATATTCTTCTTCATCAACAAATAGCATATAGTGCCAAGATCAGATTAATGGTCACAGTTTCTAGTGACACTTTAGTAAATATTCTGAACACTTTTACTAGATGAATTTAGTCTTCATTTGGCATTTATTTCTTGTGTTTGCTATAAATTTTAGAATAAAATTATGAACAGCTAGTCCCTCTTAGCCTTGTAATTACACATCAATATAGGGCCCTTAAAAAGATCCTAACTCTAACATTAAGTTCCTGGCATTTCGTATAACCACAAATCCACTGAAGAGACTAGAATAGCTGGAGGATTACAGTCTCCCAAAATGGATTTTCTTCTTTCCTATTTCTTCAGAGACCTATTGAAGCTCATCGTCAAAGCAGGGACTTAAAAAATTGCAAGAAAAATACTCCACATCTCACAGCAATCAAATAGGCTTCACAGTTATTTCTCACATTTAACTGAATTTATATGTATGTATATTACTTCTATATATTCATTCACAAGTACATATTCTATTTAAAATCTCTTCTCAGTAAAAAGCATTCAGCTGTTGGATCTGGAGATAGTTTCTGAGGCAGGATGATGAGTTTACATCAATCTATTCACATACCTTTATTTTGTTCCCTATCTTTCTATAGGATTTTGTGGATAGAAATAGAGCCCTTGGTGCTAGGATACATAAGTACAGACTGCGTGACACTGATTTTTCTCCCATTGCCTCTCCTGTATTAACAGATGTCATGTCTGCTGTTTTCATACTGGTCAGCTGATTCATCCTAATCATGGATCTTGAGCTAACAGTTATTTTGAAGGCATTGCTCAACCATTACAGTTGAGATGGTTCCAGTATATTCTGGGCATTCTTCATGATCTTTTATTTTGTCGTCATTACATAGCTTGTATGAAACTTTCACAGACATGTTTCAATGGCTTCTTATGTCTTTTAGGTGTGGTCAAACAAGGCCTCATACTAATCAGCAAATAACTCTTGAGTTCACATGGGATTCTCAATTGCTGGTCCCTACTTTACTACCCTTTACTTTATTGTTAAGGGGTAACTTTAGTGTTTCATCCATCTATACTCATGGATTGCTATGCTTACAGAAACAATTTTCTTCACTTGTACACTTTCTTCAGTGACAAGAAATATTTGACCCTTAACTTTGTTTTCTGGTTTTTCTTTTCTTAAAAATTATACCTGAAGTTCAGGTTTAAATTAGACAGATTGGTATAAGATTCTAACTAAGAAGACACGTGCATCCTCTAAGAAAATGAAATCCCACAAATGTAACTTAGTAAACCAATGTAGTATTAGATGAATATATTATTACACCTAAGTAATTAATAACAAGAGTAAGACAAGAAAGGCCAGTTTCTTTATCTCTTAGGATACTGTAGTATCATTGTAGAAAATAAGTGCTGACATTCAAAATATTTTTTCTAAAATTTTTGAGAGCTTGTTTACTCTGTAACTTGTCACTGCAGCTACTACACCTCCTGAACAAAAAGATCTTCCAAAGGTCCTCTGCTGACTAAATAACCTTCTTTCTGCAATGTTATTGATTTTACAGTGCTGCATTTTAGTTTCTTCCAGGCCATTTCCTCCAGGCTACCCTTTACTTCCTAAGGCAATAACCATTTTTAATCTTGCCAACCAAGCAAGAGATGGTTTGCTGACAAGAGCCCAGCTGCCAAGCCCCTAGCACTCTCTCAGTTCTTCAATTGCACTCAAAGAAAAATGTGACAGATCAGCAGTAAACTTCTTGTTTGTTTTCAGATTGACCTGCTACTCATATTTCAGGGAAAGAGAATAGTTTCATATTTGAAAAGATGAGGTATGGAAACTTTGCCTAAGATAATTAAGGTTGCTTCTCCAGGAGTCAAGTATTACAAACCACTTTTTTCTCTCCCTCAATTTTTTTTTTCTACAGTTCTCACCACCTGTATGTCCTTATGCTATTTCTAACAGTGAAGGTTGGAACAGTCCTGCTATAGCTTGAAGGTTGGTGTTGGCCCCAAATTCATATGCTGAACACCTAATGCCCAGCATGATGTTATTAGGAGGCGGGGCTTTTGTAAAGTGATTAGGACATGAGACATGAGTGCAGAGTCCTCATGATAGGAATGAGTGTCCTTATAAAGGAGATCCTGGAGAGATCCTTTATCTGAGGACCTAATAAGAAGTAGGCAGTTTGTAAGCCAGAAGAGGGCCTTCACTAGAACCCAAGTACTGCCAGCACCCTGATCTTGAACTTTGAGCTTCCAGAACTGTATTATCAGCACCCAGTTTGAAATATCTTGTTATAGCAGTCCAAAGATACTGAGATAGGTCCTCAAAATTACCTTCCTTTTCTAATAAGAAAATGGAGGTCACCAATTGAGAATTCTTCTGAGGTATAATAATCCATGGAGATAACCAGGTTTATAGTTTTGAAAGCATGAGTTTAAAAATGAGAACAAAATGTTATTCCATTATATCAAAATATTTTGATTTTTAAATAATTTCTCGCATAACATGGGGCAATATGTGCTGGAAGGACAGAGAGACTGTAGGTATGTGATAAATACTAAAGATACTCTACTATGATTTAGTAAAGACAGCAAAGCAATTAATTTATACCTGATTAAACCTTCACTGTAGAAAGGTTAACTCTATGCTGTTTATGATGTAATCAGCCTTTTAAGAAAAAAGTTTTTATTTTGAAATACTTATAGATTCACAGGAAGTTGCAAAGAAATTAGATTAGTTGTTTGCAACCTTTTCCAAGCCTCTCCCAATATTGACATATAAAATAATATATCATAACATAATATACAAACCAGGTAATTGGTATTAGTAATATCCACAGAGCTTATGCAGATTTTACCAATTATAAATGCGGTAATGTGAGGAGGTATATATACTTTTAAGCAATTTTATTACATGACTAACCTCCTAGAACTACCATCACATGCTCCTTCCCTAGTCTAAACCCTACCAACCACTACATATACAATTATGTAATCCGCAAATAGACAGTTTTATTTCTTCCTTTCCAATTACATGGATTTTCTTTCCTTTTCTTGCCTTATAATGCCGTCTAGAGATTGCAGTGCTATGATAAATAAGAATGATGACAGCGCAAGTCCATGTTTTATTCTCAACTTGAGAGGTAAAGAAGTCTGTCACCATTAGGTAAGATGAAGCAAACATTAGGTTTTTGGTAAATAATCTTTACCAGTTGAGCAAGTTCTCCTTTATTGATAGATTGCTGAAAACTTTTATCAGGAATAGGTATTGGATTCTGCCAAACCCTTTTTTTCTTTCTTTCTTTCTTTTTTGTTTTTTTTTTGGGGGGGGGTTGTTTTGTATTGTTTTGTTTTTGAGAAAGAGAGAGGTGGGGAGCGGACAGAGGGAGAGGGAGAATCTGAACCCAACTCCCCAGTGAGGGTGAAGTCTGGAGTGGGGCTCTATCGCACTGCCCTGAGATCATCACCTGAGCCAAAATGAAGAGTCAGATATTCAACCAACTGAGCCATTGGACACCCTTGTTAAATGCTTTTTCTGCATTATATGATAGGATCATTTAAGTTTTCTTTTTTAGTCTGCTGTTATGGAGAACCATGTTGATTGATTTAAAAAAAAAGAAGAAGAAGAAGAACTTTCCTTGCATACTTGAGATCAACCCCCATTGGACATTTATACCATGATGGATTCAATTTACTGATATTTTGTTTAGAATTCTGGCACCTAAATTTATGGCAGCTATTGGTTTATGGTTTCCTTTTTTTTTTTTTTTTTGTACTGTACTTATGTGGTTTTGGTAACAGGAAATATTGGCCTCAAAGTGAGTAGAAAATATTCCCTCCTCTTCTATTTACCGATATAGTATAAATTTGTGTTAATTCTTTAAATTCTCCAGTGAAAATATGTAAGCCTAGAGGATTTTTGTTTTTGTAGTTGTTACTGTTTTTTGTTTTTGTTTTGGTGAGGGAGGAGTTTTGTAACAAATTTGTTATATACAAATTATATACAAATTGAATTTGTTTAATGATAACAACTCTATTCAAGTTAAGTAGATTATTGCCCTTTCCTCAAGTTTACTGATTTTATCCTATGTAGTCTCTACTTTGAGGCAAACCAGTGAGGTTTTTCTTTGCTTATTATATATTTCAGGTCTAAAATTTCCCTTTGTTTCTTCTTTATAATTTAAATTTCTTTTCTAAGATTTTCTGTTTTTTTCATTTGTTTCAAGAGGATTTGTAACTGCTTCTTAAAGCATTTCATAATGATCATTATAAAATTCTTGTTAATCTCAGTGTTTTTGGTGTCAATTAACTATTTTTATCTTTCATGTGTCAATTGTACTTCTATCCAATTTAGTATTAAGTGTATCCCAGACTATTCTGTATTAACCATTTATTTGACTCACCAAGCCTGCAGTATTTTTTTATTTGTAATTCAGGGGAAATGCTCTTCCAATCCACTATATAAAATAACACAGATAATTAAAACATAAATCAACTCAATTATTTTCCTAAAAATAGGATAAAATTGGGGGCCTGGGTGGCTCAGTGTGTTAAAGCCTCTACCTTCAGCTCAGGTTGTGATCCCAGGGTCCTGCTGCATCGGGCTCTCTGATCAGCAGGGATCCTGCTTCCTTCTCTCTCTCTCTCTCTGCCTGCCTCTCTGCCTACTTGTGATCTCTGTCAAATAAATAAATAAAATCTTTAAAAAAATAAAATAAAAATAAAAATAGGAGAAAGTTTATAATCATTTTTGCTTGTTCCATAATGCTATTTTTCAAACTACTTGATCAATCAGAAGTCAAGGTAGGAGAGCTTGATGATTCAATAATAATAAGCAATTTTATTTTCATTTTTAAAACTTTGTAGGAAGAGGGCACCTGGTGGCTCAGTGGGTTAAGCCTCTGCCTTCGGCTCAGGTCATGATCTCAGGGTCCTGGGATTGAACCCCGCATCGCATCAGGCTCTCTGCTCAGCAGGGAGCCGGCTTCTCCCTCTCTCTGCCTGCTTCTCTGCCTACTTGTGATCTCTCTCTGTCAAATAAATAAATAAAATATTTAAAAAAACTCTATAGGAAGATACATTTTGGAGGAAAGGTGGTATTGAAGATATTAAAAGTGATTGATATTTCAGTTTACGCATATCACATCAGGAAATTCTGAATTTCTTTGTTTAAAAAATAGTTTAAAAGACCTAAACAAATTAAAGGACAAAGCAGATTCTCTGTCATCCATGTTTGTAGCATTTCCTTCTCTAAAGCAACTAACTGTATGGTATAATATGACTTCTCCCATTTCTGTACCTCCTTTTAAACTGTGCCTGCCTCTGAAATGGCCTTTTCAGACCCAGCTAAACATCCATGCACAGACAAACTCCCCCACTGTATTGTTTATTATCTGCTTCTCTTTTATTTAGCCCTTCACTGAAGGTCTATGTCATTCTTTATTGCTTACCTTCATAAAACTGAAATGGTAATACTCAAATTTTATTGTTGTCATCAACTTTAAGAAGCATTTATACACACAAACAAACACACGAGTATATATATCGCTGTGGTATCAATCAGCATACACTAATTTCCCTCCTCTACTCACAAGCTTCTTAGTAGTTATTTAGCATTGGGGTTGACCAGGTAAAATTTGAAAATCCCTGCACATTTCATAGACTTATACTCAAGGTTATAAAGGATTGTAAGTGAAACATAGCCTAGACAAATACTATGTGTTCACAAATGTATTATGTATTAGGATAATGAAAGACCCTGAGTTCTATCATGCGGCCTGGTCTTATAGGCTGGTTGTAGGCTGCTGGACTGTTCCATAATAACCAGAACTGTGGGTAAGCACCTTTGACCTTTGGAAGGTTACAACATTCCTCTTCTTAGCTGGCACAGTTAGTAAAATTACAGTATGGGGTGATGGTTAAGAGCATGGATCTTAAAGAAGAAAGGCTTCCCTATCACTGACAAAATTATCAAATATTATTTTATTATTTTGGCACTTTTAAAAACTTCTCTAGGCCTTAGTTTCTTCATGTCAAGACACTCAACATCATTTCTTAACAGGGAAGTGCACAATGAGATATCACCTTATACCAGTTGAGACCACAATGAGATATCACCTTATACCAGTTACAGTGGCTAAAATAAAAATGACAAGAAATAACAAGTGTTGGTGAAGATATGGAGAATGGTGGGAATACAAACTGGTCCTACCACTCTGGAAAATAGTATGCCGGTTCCTCAAAAATTAAAAATACAACTATCTTAGGATCCAGTAATTCCACTATTGGGTACTTACCCAGAGAAAACAAAAACACTAATCCATGTACCCCTATGTTTACTGCAGCATTATTTACAATAGCCAAGATATGGAAGCAACCTGTCTCCATCAGTAGATGAATGGATAAGGAAAATGTGGTATATGTGTATCTATGTCTATATGTATGTCTATATATATCTACACATATATATGAATATATATAGTGGGATATTATACAGCCATAAAAAGATGAGATTGTGTCATTTGAGACAACATGGATGGATCTAGAGGGTATTATGATAAGTGAAATAAGTTAGAAAATGACAAATATTGGGGCACCTGGGTGGCTCAGTGGGTTAAGCCTCTGTCTTTGGCTCAGGTCATGATCTTGGGGTCCTCGGATCGAGCCCTGCATCGGGCTCCCTGCCCAGCAGGGGGCCTGCTTCCTTCTCCCCCTCTACCTGTCTCTCTGCCTACTTGTGATCTCTCTCTCTCTGTCAAATAAATAAATAAAATCTTTAACAAAAAAAAAAAAAAGAAGACAAATATCATATGATTCCACTCAGATGTAGAATCTAAAAAAACCCAAAACAAACAAATGAGTAAACAAAAAGCAGAATCAGACATGAATACGGAGAATAGACTGATGGTTGCCAGCGGGAAGAGGGATAAGGGCTTGAGAAAAATGGGTGAAAGGGAGTGGAAGATAAAAATTTCCAGTTATGGAATGAATAAGTCATGGGAATAAAAGGCATAGCATAAGGAATATAGCCAATGATACTGTAATAGCAATGGTAGAGGACAGATGGTAGCTATACTTGTGATGAACACACCATAATATATAAAGTTGTCAAATCTAAGTTGTACACCTGCAACTAATGTAACATTTTATATCAACTATATTCCAACTAAAAAAATGAAAAAAATAAAAGGTAATTCATTAATAATACAAATTAACTGGGAAATTATAAAAATTAAATAAGAGAAAATGTGCATAATGCTTAGTGCCCATTAAAATTGTTTATGTCCATAAAAGCACCTATAGTTATTAAGTATTAACCTTTGGATTGTTAATGTAATGTTTGGATGCCCTTTATTTTATTTTTGTTGGTTTAAAAACAGAGAAGGATATAGAGTATATTTGCTATATAGTATGTTATTGCTCTCACAGAAGGAATTTTCAGAGGGGTTAAAAAAATGTGATTTTCTTCACCTTCTCTTCTAAGATTCATTAATCACAGATATTATCACTATCAGATATTATCACCTAAGTCCGACCAAATTTTTGCACATGATTTGTAATTCCACAATCTGATTAAGATTCTTGAAAAAGGTAAGAGGTTACATGATTTAATATTCTAAAATATTTATAGAGCATTAGAAATACTTATATTTAAAGGGATAATATAACATTTGAAAATGGGAGAGAAATAGCAAAATTGCAAAAATATATTATGCTTAATATACATAATTTTAACCTGTCAAGAAAACCAGTTCTTGGAACTGCTTTTTAAGTCATATTAGTATATCCCCTCAAATGGAAAGATAATTGATTTGGGAATTTCAGACGAAAGGTGGGTTACAAGTGGGAAAATCTGATTTGATCACTACGCTCATTGGATATTTCATGAACCCTTAAAAACGGGTTATCCCTCTAAAATAACTTGATCAGCTGACCCCCTGATGTAGGTTTGGGAGAAACTAACTTTGGTAGGAAGAAGTTATTAAGTCACATTTTGTATACCCATCTTCAGCTATGCATTTTAGATTTAGTGAGGAGGAGGAGGAGGGGCAGGGGGAGGAGGAGGAGAAGATCTGATGTAATTGAGGGCAATTGGGGGAATGATGATAATTTATATTGGACAGTCAGGGAATACCTTAATGAGGAAGTTGAGGTCTGAACAATAAGAAGGAACAGCTGAGGATTTTCCTGGTAGTAGAACATCTGTACAGAGGAAGCAGTAAATATAAAAGTTCTAAGGTGGACATAATATTGCTGTGGATGGCCTGTGAAAAGGTAATTTGGTGGGTTGATAAGGTTATAGAGATAAAGAGCCCAGATCAGGAAAACATTTTAGGACTCTAAAAAAGATTGGATTTTACACTAAGTGTAATGGAACACAAACAGGTGTATGAGTTTATTAATTCAATAAACATTTTAAAGTATCTAAGCTAGGAAAGACACTCTAATTGGTACTATAAGAGATGTGGATATGAAATAAAGTCACAGGCAATGTCATGTAGAGACACATGTGGTGTGTGACAATAAATAAAATAATTCCCCACATTTTTAAAAAAATGTGGGCAGAGAATTCAGAAAAGGATACATAGAACTGAGCGTTGAGATGCACTTTATTGAAGACATGATATTTGCACTGAGTTTTTAGTAC
The DNA here is from genome assembly GCF_011764305.1 of Mustela putorius furo. NCBI lineage: Eukaryota > Metazoa > Chordata > Mammalia > Carnivora > Mustelidae > Mustela > Mustela putorius. Next base: position 84,584 of record NW_025422400.1, on the reverse strand, counting down.
TTGCAAGATTTTGTTAAGATGAACAAAGACGAAAAAGAAAATGGAGAACAGTTTCAGTGAGTGGGAGAGACTACCTTTTTTACGCAACAGCTATTATCCTCGCCTACCGTTTTACTGAAGTAAATCTGACCTTAAATTGTATATATTTAAGGTATATTGTGTTGATTATTTTATAAAAGAGAGACTTTTATTGCAACACAAGGTAAACATAGAAATTTAACAAGTCCAGAAAGGTAATGGGACTAGATCAGGATGATTCTCAAAAGTGAAGTTAAGAAGTTAGGGTTATTTTTCTTTAGGTTATGATGGAAGAACATTTACAGCTTTGAGTAAGAGACTGCATGATCCAAGATGTGCCTTAGAGAGGAATAATGAGAGCAATAGTTTGAAAGGGACGTAGATGAGGAAGAAATGTGAATAAGTGACCGTGTGGCGCCATGGACAAAGATGGGGCAACTGAATCTAATTACAAAATACCTGCTGCATCACCCTTTCATTTTCCATTTCCCTCTGTCCTGTATCAGTGCTTTACAACTGGAACATCATTCCCATCTGTCTCTACCTGACATCTTTCTCATCACAGTGTCACCATAAAAACAATCCAAAAACACAGACATTTTCATATAAGGCAACAGGTGAAAAATAGTCAATTTTCTGAGACTGACAGAATAAAGTCCAACTCTAATGTGGTTTTTAAAATCTTCTAAAATCTTGTTTCTTGCAATTTCATCCACTCCTCTCCCTCATTATTTACTAATTACTTACAGTTTCATAAACACATGAGCTTCAGTTCCTCTTGGTCTTTGTTTTTCATCTCTCTACAGACTGTGATGTTTGGTACTGCTTTCTTCACCTGTTGCTAATTGGCTCATGTTTCAAAAACAAACTTATTTTATATCTTTGGTAATTTCTCAAACCTGTCAACCAAATGCACTTGTTCCTTGCTCCTGTTACCTCAGTACTTTGTTTGAAGAGCTACTACATACCAATCCATGTTGTTGCTCTTCAAAAAATGTTACCTCTGCCCAGACTCTCCTCAGAATATCAACAGGGCTTTTGACTGGGATGATGAAAAAGTTCTGGAAATATATAGTGCTGACAGTGGCACAACACTGTGAATTACTTAATGCTACTGAATTATACATTTAAAAATGTATATTTAAAAATGGTTAAGTCCTATGGCATGTGTATTCTATCACAAGAAATAAAATAAAAATCCTGCATCATAACAAACAAATGGTGAAATATTATTAGCATTTTCATCAGGAACAAGGGAAGAATACTTCATCACCAGTGCTTATCTTGGTGAAAGAAGGAAACCAAGAGAAATGAATGAGGCATATGGATTACAAACAGAAAAAAATCTTTACTTTCAGAAAAAAAAAGTTTGCCCCCTATGTTAAGAATCTAAGACATACAACTAACATATCTGAAATTTCTTATTTAAAATTTCTTCTTAAAAATAAAAAAACACTGAAGGCAAAAAAGAAGCAAAATTACAAGACATAAATAAATACAATATGTTCTTTTGGATGGTTAGTAAATATGTGGTCATTATATCATTCTGTTATTCTGTGAGTATGTTTAGCTTTTACCACAGGAAGGGGAAATGGAAATCAGTTCCTGGTGGTTTTATGTGTAAATTGTTTCAAACATAAAACAAACAAACAACAACAACAACAACAAAAAAACACATGCACTATTTATCATATTCCCTAGCAGACAGAAAAAAAGATTCCACAATTTTTTTTTTTAAATGGCAAGGATAGTACTTAAATAAAATATTTAAAAAACCTAAATAAAGTGAATTTCAGGAGTATTATGACCAGTCATTATTATTCTTGGAATTAAGAGCACAATATTAAGAAGTTCATTAATTTAATTCAACATATTAATAGATTAAAGAGCAAAAAACATATATTACCATCTTATGAGGCAGTCAAAAGAAAAAGCCAGCTAATGAAAACCAAAATGATTCTTGGCTACTAAGCCCCAAAATGAGAATACTTAATGAATATTACTATGCTCATTATAAAAAAACAATGCCTAAATTCTCAACTTGTGATAAATGCCAAATTATCCCACTTGAATTAAGAAGAAGCAAAAGAGCCTCTATCATTACCATTAATATTTTCTCTGAAAAATTTTGGACAATGCATAAAGACAAGACATCAAAATAAAAGGGACAGTTATTCTTAAAGAGAGATAATTGTATCTATATTGGTTACTGATGTCATTGCATGCCTAGAAAATCCAACCAAAACAACAGAGAAACTATTGTGAATAAGAGCATTCATTAAGGTGATTGCCAACACAAAACAAAAAATCAGAATATTTTTATACATAAATATACTGGAAATATTCTATTTATAATATTAAAAGAAAAATAAAATATCAAAAAGCAGGTTTAACAAGAAAGTTTACCAGACCTATGTAAAAAAAAAAAAAGTCAGTATTACAGAATATTAAAAAAAGAAATTTTGTCCTAAATTAATTAATACTGATTGAAAAATAAATGGAAAAATATAGGTCAATTGCTCTTAATATTTTGTATTTTTATATGTTAGTTATGATTTGGGGGTAGGAAATCTCCAAATAGTATGAATTCAGTAAAAACAGGTGAAACAAGAAAAGCAAAATCAGAGACAAGTACAGCAATATAAAATATAAAATCTTATAGTTTTCTTATATTGAAAATCCACAGCAAATAATGAAATTCACTTTAACTCTCCATATAAATATCTGCTGTTTGTCAAATTTCAGAGGATAGTTTACTTGTGTGGCCTTTGAGTAGGACTTAACTTTAAAATAGCATCTAATTAAGTAACATTTTACTTATATCATTTCCTTTTACATTTCAGGTAAATTATTAATCTCATGACAGTGCTAAGTAGGGGTATGTGATTTAAAAGATTTTATTTTCCAACAGTTTCAGTATATGCAACTAAGGAAAGAAAAATGTGTGATCTTCTTAGAAATGATAGGCTGTTTATATGTCTTTATATGTGGGCAGTGTTTCTACACATTTAGCTATAATCTAAAAATAAAATACATGAAAATTCAGTTCTTTTTATGCTTATAAACTAAGTTTGCACTTTTTTCCAGAAATGAAACAAAAAAAAAATGAGGCTATGACTTTTTGAATTCTAAGTAAATTAAACTGTAGTATATTGGGACAAGGTAAATATTCTTGGAATCTAATTATAATGGAGACATCACTCTGAATTGATCCAAATGTGAAATATACTTCAATAAAAAATTCAATCCAGAGGAGTCAAGATGGCGGAGAAATAGCAAGCTGAGACTGCTTCAGCTAGCCGGAGATCAGCTAGATAGCTTATCTAAAGATTGCAAACACCTGAAAATCCATCGGCAGATCGAAGAGAAGAAGAACAGCAATTCTGGAAACAGAAAAACAACCACTTTCTGAAAGGTAGGACCGGCGGAGAAGTGAATCCAAAGCGACGGGAAGATAGACCCCGGGGGGAGGGGCCGGCTCCAGGCAAGCGGCGGAGCAACCGCGCACAAAATCAGGACTTTTAAAAGTCTGTTCCGCTGAGGGACATCGCTCCAGAGGCTAAACCGGGGCGAAGCCCACGCGGGGTCAGCGTGGCCTCAGGTCCCGCAGGGTCACAGAAGGATCGGGGGTGTCTGAGTGTCGCAGAGCTTGCGGGTATTGGAACGGGAAAGCCGGCTACAGAGACAGAGCCGACAGTAAGCTCGCAGCTCCGTGTTACCTTGAACCGGTCGCAGGCTCGGTGAGCTCGGAGCGCGGCCGGAGGTCAGGCAGACGGGAGTAACTGGGCGCTGTTCTCTGAGGGCGCACTGAGGAGTGGGGCCCTGGGCTCTCGGCTCCTCCGGGCCGGAGACCAGGAGGCCGCCATTTGTATTCCCGTCCTCTGGAACTCTACGGAAAGCGCTCAGGGAACAAAAGCTCCTGAAAGCAAACCCGAGCGGATTACTCACCCCGGCCCCGGGTAAGGGCGGTGTAATTCCGCCTGGGGCAAAGACACTTGAGAATCACTACAACAGGCCCCTCCCCCAGAAGATCAACAAGAAATCCAGCCGAGACCAAGTTCACCTACCAAGGAGTGCGGTTTCAATACCAAGGAGAGCAGCAGAATTCCAGAGGAGGAGAAAGCCAAGCACGGAACTCATGGCTTTTTTCCTGTGATTTTTTTTTTTAGTCTTGCAGTTAATTTAATTTTTTCTTTTTCATTTTTTTTTTTTTTTTCTCGCCTTCGGGTAAAAAATTTTTTTTTTTTTAACTGTTACCTTTTTCTTTTTTAACGATTTTTTACTAGTTTATCTAATATATATATATATATATTTTTTACATTTTTCTTAGGTGTTTTCTTTTTTTAAAAATTCTTTTCTTTTCTTTTCTTTTTTTTTTTTTTTTTTTTTTTTTTTTGTTTTTTTTTTTTCTTTCTTCCTTTTTGAACCTCTTTTTATCCCCTTTTCTCCCCACTCACGATTTTTGGATCTCTTCTAATTTGGTTTTTAAAGCATATATTTTCCTGGGGTTGTTGCCACCCTTTTAGTATTTTACTTGCCCCTTCATTTACTCTTATCTTGACAAAATGACAAGACGTAAAAATTCAACACAAAAAAAAGAACAAGAGGCAGTACCGAAGGCTAGGGACCTAATCAATACAGACATCGGTAATATGTCAGATCTAGAGTTCAGAATGACAATTCTCAAGGTTCTAGCCGGGCTCGAAAAAGGCATGGAAGATATTAGAGAAACCCTCTCGAGAGATATAAAAGCCCTTTCTGGAGAAATAAAAGAACTAAAATCTAACCAAGGTGAAATCAAAAAAGCTATTAATGAGGTGCAATCAAAAATGGAGGCTCTCACTGCTAGGATAAATGAGGCAGAAGAAAGAATTAGTGATATAGAAGACCAAATGACAGAGAATAAAGAAGCTGAGCAAAAGAGGGACAAACAGCTACTGGACCACGAGGGGAGAATTCGAGAGATAAGTGACACCATAAGACGAAACAACATTAGAATAATTGGGATTCCAGAAGAAGAAGAAAGTGAGAGGGGAGCAGAAGGTATACTGGAGAGAATTATTGGGGAGAATTTCCCCAATATGGCAAAGGGAACGAGCATCAAAATTCAGGAGGTTCAGAGAATGCCCCTCAAAATCAATAAGAATAGGCCCACACCCCGTCACCTAATAGTAAAATTTACAAGTCTCAATGACAAAGAGAAAATCCTGAAAGCAGCCCGGGAAAAGAAGTCTGTAACATACAATGGTAAAAATATTAGATTGGCAGCTGACTTATCCACAGAGACCTGGCAGGCCAGAAAGAGCTGGCATGATATTTTCAGAGCACTAAACGAGAAAAAACATGCAGCCAAGAATACTATATCCAGCTAGGCTATCATTGAAAATAGAAGGAGAGATTAAAAGCTTCCAGGACAAACAACAACTGAAAGAATTTGCAAATACCAAACCAGCTCTACAGGAAATATTGAAAGGGGTCCTCTAAGCAAAGAGAGAGCCTACAAGTGGTAGATCAGAAAGGAACAGAGACCATATACAGTAACAGTCACCTTACAGGCAATACAATGGCACTAAATTCATATCTCTCAATAGTTACCCTGAATGTGAATGGGCTAAATGCCCCTGTCAAAAGACACAGGGTATCAGAATGGATAAAAAAACAAAACCCATCTATATGTTGCCTCCAAGAAACACATTTTAAGCCCGAAGACACCTCCAGATTTAAAGTGAGGGGGTGGAAAAGAATTTACCATGCTAATGGACATCAGAAGAAAGCAGGAGTGGCAATCCTTATATCAGATCAATTAGATTTTAAGCCAAAGACTATAATAAGAGATGAGGAAGGACACTATATCATACTCAAAGGGTCTGTCCAACAAGAAGATTTAACAATTTTAAATATCTATGCCCCCAATGTGGGAGCAGCCAACTATATAAACCAATTAATAACAAAATCAAAGAAAACACATCAACAATAATACAATGATAGTAGGGGACTTTAACACTCCCCTCACTGAAATGGACAGGTCATCCAAGCAAAAGATCAGCAAGGAAATAAAGGCCTTAAATGACACACTGGACCTGATGGACATCACAGATATATTCAGAATATTTCATCCCAAAGCAACAGAATACACATTCTTCTCTAGTGCACATGGAACATTCTCCAGAATAGATCACATCCTCGGTCCTAAATCAGGACTCAACCGGTATCAAAAGATTGGGATCATTCCCTGCATATTTTCAGACCACAATGCTCTAAAGCTAGAACTCAACCACAAAAGGAAGTTTGGAAAGAACCCAAATACATGGAGACTAAACAGTATCCTTCTAAAGAATGAATGGGTCAACCGGGAAATTAAAGAAGAATTGAAAAAAATCATGGAAACAAATGATAATGAAAATACAACGGTTCAAAATCTGTGGGACACAACGAAAGGCAGTCCTGAGAGGAAAATATATAGCGGTACAAGCCTTTCTCAAGAAACAAGAAAGGTCTCAGGTACACAACCTAACCCTACACCTAAAGGAGCTGGAGAAAGAACAAGAAAGAAACCCTAAGCCCAGCAGGAGAAGAGAAATCATAAAGATCAGAGCAGAAATCAATGAAATAGAAACCAAAAAAACAATAGAACAAATCAACGAAACTAGGAGCTGGTTCTTTGAAAGAATTAATAAAATTGATAAACCCCTGGCCCGACTTATCAAAAAGAAAAGAGAAAGGACCCAAATAAATAAAATCATGAATGAAAGAGGAGAGATCACAACTAACACCAAAGAAATACAAACTATTATAAGAACATACTATGAGCAACTCTACGGCAATAAATTTGACAATCTGGAAGAAATGGATGCATTCCTAGAAACATATAAACTACCACAAACTGAACCAGGAAGAAATAGAAAGCCTGAACAGACCCATAACCAGTAAGGAGATTGAAACAGTCATTAAAAATCTCCAAACAAACAAAAGCCCAGGGCCAGACGGCTTCCCGGGGGAATTCTACCAAACATTCAAAGAAGAACTAATTCCTATTCTCCTGAAACTGTTCCAAAAAATAGAAATGGAAGGAAAACTTCCAAACTCATTTTATGAGGCCAGCATCACCTTGATCCCAAAACCAGACAAGGATCCCACCAAAAAAGAGAGCTATAGACCGATATCCTTGATGAACACAGATGCGAAAATACTCAACAAAATACTAGCCAATAGGATTCAACAGTACATTAAAAAGATTATTCACCACGACCAAGTGGGATTTATTCCAGGGCTGCAAGGTTGGTTCAACATCCGCAAATCAGTCAATGTGATACAACACATCAATAAAAGAAAGAACAAGAACCATATGATACTCTCAATAGATGCTGAAAAAGCATTTGACAAAGTACAACATCCCTTCCTGATCAAAACTCTTCAAAGTGTAGGGATAGAGGGCACATACCTCAATATCATCAAAGCCATCTATGAAAAACCCACCGCAAATATCATTCTCAATGGAGAAAAACTGAAAGCTTTTCCGCTAAGGTCAGGAACACGGCAGGGATGTCCATTATCACCACTGCTATTCAACATCGTACTAGAGGTCCTAGCCTCAGCAATCAGACAACAAAAGGAAATTAAAGGCATCCAAATCGGCAAAGAAGAAGTCAAATTATCACTCTTCGCAGATGATATGATACTATATGTGGAAAACCCAAAAGACTCCACTCCAAAACTGCTAGAACTTATACAGGAATTCAGTAAAGTGTCAGGATATAAAATCAATGCACAGAAATCAGTTGCATTTCTCTACACCAACAGCAAGACAGAAGAAAGAGATATTAAGGAGTCAATCCCATTTACAATTGCATCCAAAACCATAAGATACCTAGGAATAAACCTAACCAAAGAGACACAGAATCTATACTCAGAAAACTATAAAGTACTCATGAAAGAAATTGAGGAAGACACAAAGAAATGGAAAAATGTTCCATGCTCCTGGATTGGAAGAATAAATATTGTGAAAATGTCTATGCTACCTAAAGCAATCTACACATTTAATGCAATTCCTATCAAAGTACCATCCATCTTTTTCAAAGAAATGGAACAAATAATTCTAAAATTTATATGGAACCAGAAAAGACCTCGAATAGCCAAAGGGATATTGAAAAAGAAAGCCAACGTTGGTGGCATCACAATTCCGGACTTCAAGCTCTATTACAAAGCTGTCATCATCAAGACAGCATGGTACTGGCACAAAAACAGACACATAGATCAATGGAACAGAATAGAGAGCCCAGAAATAGACCCTCAAATCTATGGTCACCTAATCTTCGACAAAGCAGGAAAGAATGTCCAATGGAAAAAAGACAGCCTTTTCAATAAATGGTGCTGGGAAAATTGGACAGCCACATGCAGAAAAATGAAATTGGACCATTTCCTTACACCACACACAAAAATAGACTCAAAATGGATGAAGGACCTCAATGTACGAAAGGAATCCATCAAAATCCTTGAGGAGAACACAGGCAGCAACCTCTTCGACCTCTGCCGCAGCAAACATCTTCCTAGGAACAAACGCAAAAGGCAAGGGAAGCAAGGGAAAAAATGAACTACTACTGGGATTTCATCAAGATCAAAAAGCTTTTGCACAGCAAAGGAAACAGTTAACAAAGTCAAAAGACAACTGACAGAATGGGAGAAGATATTTGCAAACGACATATCAGATAAAGGACTAGTGTCCAGAATCTATAAAGAACTTAGCAAACTCAACACCCAAAGAACAAATAATCCAATCAAGAAATGGGCAGAAGACATGAACAGACATTTCTGCAAAGAAGACATCCAGATGGCGAACAGACACATGAAAAAAGTGCTCCATATCACTCGGCATCAGGGAAATACAAATCAAAACCACAATGAGATATCACCTCACACCAGTCAGAATGGCTAAAATCAACAAGTCAGGAAATGACAGATGCTGGCGAGGATGCGGAGAAAGGGGAACCCTCCTACACTGTTGGTGGGAATGCAAGCTGGTGCAGCCACTCTGGAAAACAGCATGGAGGTTCCTCAAAATGTTGAAAATAGAACTGCCCTATGACCCAGCAATTGCACTATTGGGTATTTACCCTAAAGATACAAATGTAGTGATCCAAAGGGACACATGCACCCGAATGTTTATAGCAGCAATGTCCACAATAGCCAAAACTATGGAAAGAACCTAGATGTCCATCAACAGATGAATGGATCAAGAAGATGTGGTATATATACACAATGGAATACTATGCAGCCGTCAAAAGAAATGAAATCTTGCCATTTGCAACAACATGGATGGAACTAGAGCGTATCATGCTTAGCGAAATAAGTCAAGCAGAGAAAGACAACTATCATATGATCTCCCTGATATGAGGAAGTGGTGATGCAACATGGAGGCTTAAGTGGGTAGAAGAAGAATAAATGAAACAAGATGGGATTGGGAGGGAGACAAACCATAAGTGACTCTTAATCTCACAAAACAAACTGAGGGTTGCTGGGGGGAGGGGGTTTGGGAGAAGGGGGTGGGGATTATGGACATTGGGGAGGGTATGTGCTTTGGTGAGTGCTGTGAAGTGTGTAAACCTGGTGATTCACAGACCTGTACCCCTGGGGATAAAAATATATGTTTATAAAAAATAAAAAATTAAAAAAAAAAATAAATAAATAAAAAAAAAAAAAAAAAAAAAATTCAATCCAGAGGAAATCTTATTTTATTGTGAGCAATATAGTATAAGTACTAAAACAATTAAAAATAATAATAATTGTTACTCTAAATATTTGTTCTATGGTATTCATCTATCTACCTTTCTATAAGCTATAATTCATTTTTTTAAATAGATGCACTCTATGACAGCAGGAAAAGCACTGAATAAAGTTTGTCAACGTAATAAATATCTTATTGTTGAACTGGACAATAAAATATATATGTAAAATTTTCAGTGACATTGGAATAGTGACATTCTAAATTATGCATTATTCTGACTTAACTTGTATGGATTTATTAGGATATCCTAAGAAATCAGTGTACTCTGCTGGTTATTTTTGCTAGCAGACTTTGTCTAAACAAGTAATTTTAATATAATAACTGACTATTCAACAGGTTTAGGCAGACTATAACACAACTAAGTTTAGAATGGGTATCAAAAGACAGGATAACATAGAAATCAAAACCAAATGCCAGATGAAATCAACCATCTTAATAATGAAATCAAATGTGAGTAGTAGTGGATTGAAAAATAAACAAAAAAAACCTAGAACTAACTGTATACCTGTATGAGCTTTACAGGTTATCACCTTAGATTCACTTTATCACTTTAGATTCAACATACAGAGAGGCTGAAAGTAAAACGACGGGAAAAAAATATATACCTGAAAATAACAACTATAAAATAGCTAAAACAATGATACCAATAAGAGACAAAATGGAATTTAGGATAAAAATATCACTCCAAGTAAAAAGGGATATTTTATAGTGATAAAATAGTAAATGAAGAAGATAAAATAATTATAAACAAATGGACCTAAAAAAGTAAATTCCAAAATACATAGAATGGAAGCTGACATAACTGAGGGAAGAAAGAGATACTATAATTGCTGAGATTTCAATACTCCACTTTTAAGCATGAATACAGCCACTAGGTTGAACATCAACAAGGAAATAGAATACTTAAACATCAATATAAACTAAATACTACTAAACGTACAGTAAAATTTCAGCAATGTTGGAGGGTACAAGATCAAATTTAAAAAAATCAACTGTATTTCTATGGGGCAACAATGAACCATAAAATTAAGTAAAAATAATTCTATTTTGAAACAAATGAAATTAAAATAAGTTTCATAAATTAAATTAAAACAATTATATTTAAAGTAGCATAAAAAGGAATAAAATGTCTAAGAACAACATTAACCAAAAAAATACAAAACTTCTACTCTGAAACCCTAAACAATATTGTTGAAAACATTTTAAGACATCTAAATAAATGGAAAGATATCTTAAAGATATTCTCAAAGATATTGATGGGAAAACTTAATATTGTTAAAATGATAATATTTCTCAAGAAAATCTATAGATTCAATTTAAGCCCTATCAAAATCCCATCTAATTTTTAAAAGACAAGTTGATCCTAAAATTCATATGGAAGAATAAAAGACAAACAATAGTCAAAAAAATATTTAAAAAGAACAGAATTAGAAGACTCACAGATCTTGATTTCAAAACATACTACAGATATGTAATTAACAAAATAGTATAATTCTAACATAAGGATAAGAATATAAATAATGAAGTAGAATTTAGAATCTGAAAATAAACTCTCACATTTATTGGTTAATTGACAAGACTGCCAAGGCAATTCAATAGGGAAAGAATATTTTCAACAAATGATGCAGGGACATCTGTTTATCTATATGTAAAAGAATATATCTGTGCCCATAATTCTTCACCCCATAATGAAAAATTATTGGAAATGGCTCATAGGCATAATACAACAGCCAAATTTACAACTTTTAAAACAAAGATAAGGGCAAATCTTCAGGATTTTGGTTAGAAAGTTTCTTAGATATGAGAAGTAACCAAAAGCAAAAGCAAAAAAAGAAAAAAAAAATACAAAAATTTTTTCTTCAAAGGATATCATCAAGAAAGGGAAAGTGTAACCCACAGAATGAGAGAAAATATTTGCAAATAATACACCTGATAAAAGACCAATATCCAGGATATATTAAAATCTCTTACAACTTTATGAAAAAAAGACATATAAGCCATCTACAAAATGGTTACAAAATAAAAAGAGGTATTTCTCTGGGGAAATGAACAAAGGTCCAGTAAGCACATGAAAAAATACTCAGATTCATAAGTCATTAAAAAAATGAAAATCAACACCGCAATGAGATATCACGTAACACACACTAATATGGCTGTAACAAAAAAACACATTTAATAGCAAGTGTTGGTGAGGATATGAAGAAATTTGAACCTTATACTTTGCCAGTAGGATTGTAAAGTGGTTCAGCCCCCTTGGAAAACAGTCTAGAATGTCCTCAATTGGTTAAACATAGACTCCAATTCCACCCCGTGGTATATATCCAAGAGAAATAAAAAATATATGTCTATATAAACACTTGTATATGAATATCAGAGAAACATTATTATAATAGCCAAAGAACAGAAATGATCCAAATTTCCATCAATACATGAACAGATAAAATATGGCATAGACATAAAATGAAATTTAATTTAGCAAAATAAAAGGAATGAAGTGTTGATACACGCTACAACATGGATGAAACTTGATGGAAAAGAGGCCAGACCCCAAAAGACACATATTGTATAATTCCATTTATACAAAATGTCTGTAAGATGTAAATATATAGAAACAGAGAGTAGATTTGTGGTTGCCTGGACCTGAAGAGGTACAGTAGGCATGGGTCAGAGCAAATGGGAAGTGACTGTCGCTGAGTATAGGGTTTCTTTTAAGAATGAAAAAAAATGTTCCGCAATTAACTGCAGTGAGGCCTGTAGAACTCTGTGAATACTAAAATACATTGATTTGTAGAATTTCAATGGATGAGTTGTATATCCTGAATGTTACTTCAATTACATGGTTACAAAACAAAACAAAAGACTGCAATAACCAAATGAAATTCTTTTGAATCTATCCCTGTCTGAACTTTCTAGTTCTATATCTTAGGACCCTTGGTCATAAAATACACTCCTGACAAACGTGTTTTCTCACTCTTACTTTGTGAAGGTTGGAATCCTCCTGCCTTTATGTCCACAGTCAAATCCTACAAAGACTCACAGCCTTTCCTGATCTTCACATCCAGGCTTCTCATTCCTGAACTTCCACATACCTCTATGCCTTCCATCTAATAATGAACTCACTGTTTACATTCTATACATATATGATAACCTATCTGGAATCTCTACAGATTTCTAAAGCACAGGATTTGAGCAGTTATTTAATGTTCTCACTGTTAGCATAGTGCCAGGCATCTTGCAACATTTCAACAAATGTGTGCTGCTGGATGAGCTAATATTTAGATCAATAGATCCACTGACTCTAAACAACAATGGATGAGGCACAAGGCCTCCTGTCATATACCCAATCCTTGGCTAATCTTCCAAGCTGGCATTTACCCTCACAAATAGTATCTAATTTATTTTGTCAGCCAGACACATACATAGAGCTCCCCCACCAAGCAGAATTCCCACTCTGGGCGCCCATATGATCCACTGAATAGGCTAGTCCACAGACAGTTGCTGAGATGGAGAAAGCCATCCCTTTGAATAGATTCCAGTACCATTTTATAGTGGAGTGCAGTTACATATGATCTAAGAGGTCATAGACTCTATTGATTAGATTCATCCTTATATCACTAGTGACTAAAGCTATGTTATTTACATGGCAGCCCTTCAGCGATTATTTCCTGAATGAATAAATAAAGTATACAAGGCAACATGGGTACGAGGTATTTCCCCCTATCCATGGTGGCTTTTAGCAGAAACAGTGCTCAGCAAAGACTGCTTATGACAGCAGTTCATGTGATATGGTGTATAATTTTTTGTGAGTTCATCTTCATTATTTCCATCAATGTGACTAGATGTGAGCTGCATATATAGGTAATTTGTAAGCTTTATTTTGAGATGAGAGAAGGTTTCTGACTTACCCTGACTTAATGAAGGAAGTTGTTAAATCAGGAAATGCACAAAAAAAATCCAGCTTTTTTGGGGTGACCAACAACCAGAGGTTTTTTTTTTTTTTTTTAATTTGTTTTTACTACTTTTTGTTTTAAAAACATTCTGTTATTTCTACTTTAGTGTTTTTCACTTAACAGAGACTGCTCTCACTTATTTATTAACCCTTTTTTGAGTAAGGTTCAAGGAGATATATGTAAGGATCAATATAAAAAAGTGATATTTGTTAATGGTCTGTTTTTATAGTAATAATCTTATTATTGCTCCATTCTCTTGGGAAAATATACTTTCTTTTTAATAATAAAAATGACAAATTAAATATATTTTCTTTTCTTATTTAGAGTACCAAAATGGCATTCATTCTCAGCTCTCTAAAAAGAGATATTTTAAAATAACTATCATAAAATAATTTAATACTTACAAATTGATGCAAGCTATAAAAACTAGTTTTCATATTCTTGTACTCTTTCCCTTGTTAGAAATGATGTAATTTTTCTCATGAAAGTGGGATGATCTAATATTGGGTATAAATATTTTCCAAAAGAGCATCTACCCAGTGTATGTGTTCATAGCCGAGGAAATTGCTTTCTAATCTGCAGATGGCAAGAAATTCCAATTTAGCTTCTGCAGGATGGCTAATGGTTCCCTTGACATATTCCATTCAGTTTTATCCTTTATTTTTGAGAAGATGAGCACAATATTCTCTGAGATATAGCAAGCTTATTTATATGGACATCACAAATGACAGAGTTAAAATAAATTTTAGGTTGAACCATAATTTCTATTTACATGAGTATGTATCTGTTAAGTAGAAGACACTATGCTAGCTACTAAATATCCATATTCTATATGAAGATGTCAGATATTTAATAAATGTGATAGATTAATAGATAAGTGGATGGATAGATACTTAGGTGTTAGATTTTCTAAAAATTCCCTTTGTAATCAATCAGCAGTAAACCCCCCCCAAAAAAGTAATTTTATTTCTATAGCTTATCTTCTCACTAAAAATCATACTCTGCTAGGACCCTAAACTTGCTATCTTTCACTATGGAGAAACTAAAAACAATAAAAGGTAAGGTACCTTCTTAAACCACTAGGAAAATAGTAATTATTTTTTATGAAATTTTGTTTTTGGGTAAAATATACATTGGTTTGGCTTCCTTAGAAGAGAGAGCAAACGATAAAGCAGGTACTGTCGTGTGTCTCTAGCTCTATTATGTTCCTTGAGAATCTCAGAGCAAATGAGAAAGGTTTTCCCACCCCCCACTCCCCAACCCCTCACTATAGGACCTTATTTAGTTAGTTCTTTTCCATCAGCAACAGCAAGACTCTTTTACCTCCAAGTAGTTACTACTTCCTATCTTGCACGTAGATGGGAACAGTAAAGCTGATATGAATCTCTGACACACGTAGGCCTCCATCACCTCAAATTCAGCACTTCCAAAGATCTAATCTGAATTCCCATCAATGACAAAACCAACTGTTTGTTAAGCAAGTCACATGTTTCAAATGATACATGCTCACCTACCTGCCTATAGTATCACCTGTTTTATTTTCTATCTCAATTTCATACTTTTTTGAGCAAAACCACTAGGGAAATATATTTCAATGACAACATATGATAATGCTGCTCTCTGCAGTCCATCTCATTACAGAAGTCTTGTCTTTCTAAAATGGAAAATGGATTTACATCTCTCATATTATTTCTGCCACACACCTATCAGTGAAACAGCATTTGGATAGCTTCAAGTATATTTAATTTTCTTTAGCTGCTCTATGAAATGTGAATCATTCTCAAGTAAATGATGCCACTTTGAAAGTCTGTTTTTTTTGAGGGGTGGGGGGAATGTAATATAAGTGCCCCATGACTGTGTGTGTGTGTGTGTGTGTGTGTGTGTTTAACAATGGAGCAGTTATTATCTGACATTTTCAAAGATCTTAAAAGTCATTTCACCATGCAACTCCCCCATTCAAGGGGTTTAAAAACATGAAGAGGCATTCTAGTATATTTCCCTGCCTTTAGTCAGGATTATATTTAAGCCAACACAGGAAACAGTTATTTCTATTGTCAAAGGAAAAAAAAAAAACTGCACTGGTTGGAGTTAAAGAGACAAGGAAGACTTTATTCAAGACTACTGAAATAGGAGTTAAGACTCTTGCAATAAGGGAAAGAGACTGGATTCGAAAGCCCTAGACAAAAGGCACAGAGTTTTTAAGCACTGGAATTAGTTAGTGAAGAAGTACTGGAGGACTTTAGGTGGAGCAGCTGGTCAGTGTGATTGGGTCATCTGTGTTTGCTAACTGGCACTTATTTAAGTTAGGCTCCTACCCTTCCACAGAGACTGGGAGACAGGACACAACCTTTCTTGATGATTACATTTCAAAGGGATGGCCCCCAGGTCCTTGGGAAAGAATCCTCTCTTACTAAAACTGGCAAGATCTTGGACGGAAAAGCTACACTTCAAAGAGTCAGAGAGAGAATTTACAATGGCAAGTTTTCTAAAGTAAATGCTCTAGGACAAATGAGGTCAGGGACCAATACATAGGAAGGAAACTGTTTAAAGTTCAGTCAAGCTAAGGGAGCCTTAAGGGCAGTCTTAGTCACTGTCCTTTATGAAATACTACATAGTCCTTTTTATAGTGACTTTACCCATCACTTACAAGAGCAGGACTTTTCCCCCTCATCTTTGTATTGATTTTTTTCCACAAAATTTTGGAAAGATGGAGTGGACATTTGGAATAAAATAAATGTATCAGACAGTTAATATGTACAACTGAACAGATTTTTAACATTTTCATCAGATTCTTAGTGCCTAAAAATGCTGTCCTAGATAAATCTTGCTAAGGATTCCTTTTGAGAATATAGTTTAGAGAGCATATTTCTATTGAAGACCTATAAAAGTAAATAGAATGTATATGCTTAAATTCAGTATTGTGCAGTATTTATGTAATGAACTCTTTCAGAGTACCAATATGTTAAATACAATGTTAAAAAATTGTTCCCCAACAATTTACATCCTTCACTTGAAAAAAGAATTTAGAATCTATAATATGGTTTGAAATGTGCCCAACCTAAGTTCTAGCATGTTCTCCTACCTCCTTTTTTCTCCCATTATTTTCTGTGTAAGAAATGAAAGATTGCATATATGAATTTTTAAAACACATATACTGTTAACAGTTTATCCTCACTGTTATAGAACAATAAAATACAGTCAAGTATTTCATTTGCTACATATTACATATCTGATTTATACTGAATATTTGGGGGACTAGAAGTCATCACTTATTGACTATGTGTAAGAAACCAAATGGAAAATAACATTTATTGCTGTATATGGTACTCTACATCAAATATTTTGAAGTTTCATTTATTTTATTTCATCTCTTTTAAAAATCCTATAAGGTAGATCTTCCTTTTTTTTCTTTTTTCTAACTGTTTTAAAAAAACCTAACTGTACAGTTTATTTGATTTATTTAACTGACTGATTCTTTCCTGCTTCTACAGTCTGATTATAATATAAAAGCTGATTCAAACTGCTTAACCATTTGTGAATTTTAAAAAATGAAGACATTTGGCTGAAGAATACATGTTGAGCATATGTTATGGATTACATTATTATTCCCAACATTTTTTTGTTTATGTTAGAGGCAGGTACAATTTTACCTTTTGCTTTGTGACTTGCCATGAATTTGGTGGAAGAGTCTGTATCTCCATGATATTGTTAGGCTTATGCAAGTGACTGATTTTAGGTAATTAAATGTGAGTAGGTCTGACAGGTGCCACATCTGAACAGGGGGTTTTAAAGCCATTATGCTTTTTACCAGGCCATTCACTCATTTTTCTTTACTATAAAAATATTATGTCCCCCAATATGGGGGGGGGATGGGTGAACCTGGTGGTGGGTATTAAGGAGGGCACATATTACATGGAGCACTGGGTGTGGTGCATAAACAATGAATTTTGGAACACTGAAAAAATAAAATTAAATAAAAGAAGGAGTATTATGTCCCGAACAGAGGATGCTCCTCAATTCCAAACTTAAAAGACACATGAGGCAGTGCTATAGCAACGGATTCATAGCCCCTACCATATGATAGGAATAGAAATAAGTGTCTCCAATTTGGGGCTCCTTGTCATAGCAGCAAACCTGACAAACACAGTGTATACCTTTGATTAAATAAATGTAGTATAGTATTGATCTATCTTCCTTAGATAGCAAAAAATCAAATACTTTAATAAATTCTATGGGGTGACAGAAATTCTCAGTGTCAGCAGCTAGATGTCAAGACCTGACCTTTACTGCTTACCTGCTTGTACCACTGACATTTGTCCCCCATTTTCCTTAAGCTCTTGTTCTTTTTTTAAAAAGTAGGCTCCATGTCCATTGAGGAGTCCAATGTGGGGATTGAACTCATAATCCTGAGGTCAAGCCTGAGCTGAGGTAAAAAATCGATGCTTAATGGACTGAACCATCCAGGTGCACCTTCCTTAAGTTCTTTTTTCCAGCTTTTCTCTTAACCCAGGCAAAAGGCCCTATGGGCATAACATCCCATGATGGAAACTGAAACTAGCCCTCAAGCAATAAAAACTGCCTGGAGATAGAGATCCAGATCATCCAGAGCAGTTTGAGCTAAATCCCTAACTTGCACCTGCACAGATGGATCATGGAGTGACCTCTGAAATGACCAACAATTACCTTTACCTCATTATAATACTATAATTTCCACCCAAGAAGGAGCAAAAGCCTCATTTACATGATATACAACGTTTGCATAGGCATATTTCTTTAAGGCCCATGTGCAACCTTATGCCCACCTCCACATACAATGACAAAGATTTCCCATCTAGTCATCCTAACCCTAAATAAAAGGAACTCATATCTCCTTGCTCTGGGAGTCATGGCCTTAGAAGTTATTCCCCATGATCTCCTTTGCTGCAAG
This sequence comes from Mustela putorius furo, assembly GCF_011764305.1. NCBI lineage: Eukaryota > Metazoa > Chordata > Mammalia > Carnivora > Mustelidae > Mustela > Mustela putorius. The sequence goes on along the minus strand of NW_025422400.1, from coordinate 65,908 downwards.
TCATGTTTTGTGTGTGTGCGTGTGTGACAACTCACTGATGTGGGAAACAAAGGCAGAAGAAAAATTATTAAATTTCCTAACTTATTATATTCCATTGACAAGTCCTGAAGCAGGCAGAGTGACATTCCTCCAGGGACCCAACTGCCTGAATATTGACACTTTGCTAAGGGCAAAGGCAAACACAGCCCGATCCCTAGGATCCTATAAGTCTACTTTAGCATATAAAAATTGCTCTGGAAACTTCCTTCATGTCTCCTCCCCAAGATACATGTTGGCAATCATCTCCCCAAGCATATGACCTATGATATACATTGGAAGGGTCTCATGACTCAGGTCTTATTAGACAGTAATAAATGACTTTTTCCAACAATAGTTAGCCCCACCAAGGTCCTGGAAACCTTGCTTCCAAAATTTGTTAAAAACTTGTGCTATCCCTAACCCCCTCCAAACTTGAAAGTATATAATGGGTCACTCTTCATAACCCCACTGCAGTTCTTTCTGTCCGCAGAGCCTGTCCCCATGCTTTAATAAAATCACTTTTTTTTTTTTCTTGCACCAAAGACATCTAAAGAATTCTTTCTTGGCTGTTGGCTCTGGACCTCACCAACATTCCAAAATTACATCATTTGATGACCTGGAAGGGACCCCGCTTACTCTAGAGAGCTCTCTCTCTGTTCTCATCTTCACTTAATAAATTATCACTTTACCCGCTTGTGTCTGTGAGATTCCTTGACTCTGTGAGACAAAAATCCTGCAACCCTGCTCTACCTTTTACCTATGACTCATCAAGGACTGAACTCATCTTGTTTCAGTTACTTTAATACTAGTGTAGTTTTATTGTACAGAGTAGCATTTTATTTAAAACAAACTGTAAGGAAACCCTTTGAATATACAGATACAAGTTTTGATATAAGTGTCCCTGTTGGCCCATTTCAGTAGTTTCTATGTACTCAGTCAATAATTACATTTTCAATATGTGTAATAAAATCTATTTGTTGATATGCTACTCTCTGAAGAGTAACTGCAAATACCTTCAGGGAAGAGAGTTTGTCTTCACTTCCTGGTAGATGTTAGAAAGCAGCTAAGGAGTGTGAAAACCACAACATGTTTACTTCAGTGGGGGTCCTCTACTCTGAGACACAGACACATTCAGTCCTACCTATTACATTCCTATATACTGAAATGTATGACCTTCTGAGTTCTGCTTGTTACAGCCTGGATGCTAACTATACCCTTGGAAAGCAGAGATTATTCTCAGGAGATCTGACTGCTGCTAGATACACTGTTACCCATATTGGAGCCCTTGGCATATCATAGTCTGTATGGAAAGGGTAACCTACTGGGTAATAAATACATTTTTCCCTCCTGATAACTTAAGTCATGTTCCCAATTTAGATGATGTTTTTTCTTCTACTGTGACTAAACTACTACCCTCAGATTAAATTAATATATCCTGGCTGTCTCCTGAACTCCAAAAACAGATATACGGAAGGTCTGGGTGGCCTGAAAAATATTCACAAAGCATGTGGTCTCTGTGTTGTAGGCTTCCCTACTCTTGATGGTCCTGCCACCCACCTTGCATCCTTTGAAGATACATATTACTTGGCTTTTAGGAATGGAATACTTAGTCCTAAAAGAATAAAATATATGAGTCAGGATGGAGCTCTAATAATTGGGAAAATGAGACATATAACTCATTTAAACTGGATACATAAGTTGGTCTACTGCACTTGTGAGGAAAGAAAAATAATTTTACCTCTAACTTTCGAGGTTCTTGGTTTGAGACACCCTGTAACTAAGAGACAGATTAACAGGAAAAAACTAATCAGAAGTTTAATAACTTGTATATCTTCTGTACACATGGAAATACCCAGGGAAACTGAGTAACTCTCTGAAATGGCCCGAGACACCACCTTAAGTTACATCTCCAGCTAAAGACAAAAGATGTTGGGAGGTGGGGGACACCAGTTGGGGGAGGTGGCCGGGGAAAGCATAATCAAAAAGGGTAAGTTTGTTAGGCAGATTTCAGTCCTGCCTTCTTTATTGTGGAGAGTTTCAAGAGTTTCGGGAGATGTAGTCTTCCTTCTCTGACCAGCGCAGGGAGGGAGACACCCTTACAAATAGAGATTTCCCCTTATTAATATAAATAACTCTTACAAAAGGGTAATTTCATTCCATTTTCAGAGCTTTTCCAGTGTCTTCCCCGTTCTCCCCCTCCCCTTCTTCTCCTCCTTCCCCCCCTTCCTCCTCGTGCTCCCTCTTCCCTTCTTCTTCTCCTTAAATATTCAAGCTTTTATTTAAGTTCAGGTTAACATGGGGTGTAATGTTAGCTTCAGGAGCAGAATTTAGCGATTCATCTCTTACATATAATATCCAGCGCTCATCACAAGTGTCCTCCTTAATACCCACCACACATTGAGCCCATCCCCCTCCCTGTAACTGCAGTTACTTAAAAAAGCTCAAAAGAATCCTTATGCCAAGAGACATATTTTAGAATAGTAAATTCTGTTCCTTTTCCTTCTTTTCCACAGGCAAGAGGCACAGAAACTCTGCAAATGTCTGTTATATTTTGTATAGGCTTGATGTACAGCTCTTGAAAATCATTATTTACCTTTTTTAGAAGTGGGGGAGGTTGCCATTACTATCTCTTTGTTATCCTTCATGAGCTAATAGGGCCAAGCCCTGTGCCATTTTGGTGCTATTTTGTCTCCATTACTTCTAGAAAACCCCACATAGGACATAATTGCAGAAATATAACCCAGACCTGATTGACTAAAAGTGACACACACTCAGGGAAAATGGTGTAACCAGATTTGGAGAAAATGCTGTAATCTCTCTCCACATCTATCTGACTCCACAAAAGTATACTAGGCAGGGCAGGAATAATGCAGATATCCGGAAAAAATGAAAAAAAATGATGCTTTGTTTTTCTCATTTGAATCCCGGGTATAAGACTGAGACCTCAGGATAATCATCTCCCACTTTGTCTACTTTAAATTTGTAACATTAATTTATATATAACTTTAGAATTAGAAAGCAAAAATAGCAGTAATTCTGTGCCAGAGAAGTATCACAAAGCTACTTGATTGGATCCTAAGTGCTGATAATTACAGTTTATCCAATGTTAGAAAATATTGCTCTAATTGCCTTAAACATGCTTACCCTAGCAAATAAATGGTGTGTAAAATTCCTTCTTGTCTTTTCACTTGCTTACCCTTATAAGCAGACAGCAATATAATTCCACACAAAATTGTAATGCCATTTAAACTTTCTCATAAAAAAGTTTTCCTTCTGACCTAGCTTCCAGGTTTTTGTTTATATACATTCACAGATCTAGTCTTCTAAGAAATTCCTTTTTTCTATTTAAATTTCTTTTCACTTCAGGATGACAGGCTTCTTGCTCTGCATAACACTAGCAAACTCAACAAGAGACCACTCTCTCCATCCTATCCCCAAATTAACAGTATACAATTACATAGTCAATAATTTGTGCCAGTTAGAGAAATTGTCATTTATTCCTCATGAGTCAGTGATGTAGTTACTTCTACGATTCCCATTTTATAGTGGAGAAAATAGAAAGACAGAAATGTTAATCAATTTGTCGAACATCATACATTGAACAAGTGACTAAACCAAGATTTGAGCCAGGACATTTGGCGGCAGAGTCCATATTCTTAACTATTGTCCTAATCTGCTATAAATGCCAATAATTCGGGTAATATAATACTGATAAATATAGTAAATATTACAAACAACTCTGATAACCCTGGTAATATCTGTGTTCCCATCCACAAATTTTTTCCCATAAAATATTTTCAATGCTGAATATTGGCCTCATGTTACAAATCATCATTTAGAGCTTCTTGAATTGAACCAAGGCAGAACCTAAAGATAAACACTGTGTTGAAAACCTTTGTGTGCACTTTCTCTGGGTGGCTTTTGAACCTCTAAATCTATTTAGAAATGTTCACTGGCCCTATTACTCAATGTAATAGAACATGCTGACACCAAAAGTGTATAAGATTTTAGGAATTTTAAAGTGGTAAGAGCTTAAAAAAGAAAAAAAAGGTGCTAAGCGCTATTGTCAGACATATCTTTTTTGTTTCATTCTTAAGCTACATGGTATAGATTAAAATACCCATTATCATTTTTTTAAAAAAAGATTTATTTATTTTAGAGAATGAGACAGAGAACAGGCACATGAATGGAAGGGGCAGGGGGAGAGAGTGAGTCCCAAGCTCACTGCCTACTGAGTGCAGAGCCCAGGGCAGCGCTTGCTCTCATGACCCTGAGATCATGACCAGAGCCAAAACCAAGAGTCAGACGCTTAACTGACCGAGCCACCCAAGTGCCCCTTTATTGCCATTCTTTTTTCTCTTCTTCTACCTTCTCTTCCCTTCTTTTCTATTTTTTTTTTCTCTCACCTCCTTTCCTAAATAAATCAGGCAAAAGCCAATATGTGAGCTGAGCAAAGCAAGGCTCAACGAGGAGGCAGGCAAATAGGACTCCTATTACCTGACACAAGGTTTGAGACTAAGCAAGATGAAGACAACGATACCAGGGGTCCAGCCTGCGGCACTGGAGCCTGAGTGGGGTAAAGAGAGTGTCACCTGAGGAAGGCAGAGAGAGCAAGGTGCAGAGAGTATCACAGATGGGACAGCAATGACAGTAGCCGAGTGCTGGGGTCCAAGCAGGTTGAGGAGAGTATCCATGGAAGAAGGCAGTGGTAGAGGTGGCCCGGCATTGGGTGTTGGATTCAGAGTAGGATGAGAAGGGAATCTCAGGGGGCATAAAGCAGAAATAGCAATAGGAGACTCATTATATATAGGAGGGTATCAGTCAAATAAGTAAATATTGAGGATAATCGGTTCCAGATTTCTTGGTATCAAAGAATACAGTTTAAAATACAGGAAGGAAGAAAATTGGACTGAAACCTATAATGTTGGATTTAAATTGTTTATATGGTAAACAGAGAGATCAGTAGAGAGAAGTAGATATAGAAATAAAAATGTAAATGTGAGTGATATACATATACAAAATAGGTCTTAATGGATGTTGTTATGCATTGACTGTGTCCCCTCCAAATTCACACATTGAAGCCATAATCCCAGTGTGATAGTATTGGAGGTGGGGCCTTTGGGAGTAATTAGGATTAGATTAGGCTATAAAAGTGGGACTTTCGTGGTAGGATTACTGCCCTAGTAAGAAAAAAAGAGATACAAGACTCTCTCCATCAGTACACACTGAAGACAGGGTATGTGAGCACAAAGAGAGGAGGCAGCCATCTAAGAGCTTGGAGATGAATTCTCACCAGGAACTGAATCTGCTGCTACATTGGTCTCAAGTTTTCTAGCCTTTAGAACTGTGAGAAATAAGTCTGTTGCTTAGGCCACCCTGACTATAGTAAGCTAAGAGATATGCACATCATAATATAAACATGTGTCCACACATACATGCACACAGGAGTAGACACAAGTATATGTATATTCATTAGCGTCTCCTCTGAGCATAGGAGCAGCACCACCCCAATAGAAATCAGGACAACTAGCTTCCAGATGTTGGTTTCTAAATGTCATTCTCAACTTAAAGGAATTGGGGCTTTTGGAGAAATAGTTTTTTCTTTTTTTTTTTTTTCTAGGCAGGGCTACAACAGGCAAAATAAAAGATGATTCTGGAATTTTTTTTTTTTTTTTTTTTTTTGCCAGAAAGCAAAGATTCCCCAATAAATGATGCAGATATATCACAATGACACAGAATCTAGCTTGAAGAAGCTCCCAGAAGCCAAATCTTGGGCAAATTGGGTCTCAAGAAATTAGTTATAATAAAAGGTTCTAACTTATTGAATGTAATATAAGCCTTAAGTACATATTTATATAAATAAATGTTTAAAGAATATTTACATATTTTCACAAAGTATACCCTTCAAATTACATAATAAAAGGAGGAAGGTAAGAGTAACTTCACAGTGGGAAACCTACAGACCTATCTTAACCAAATGATCAAAGTTAACTTTACCTGTAATTTTACAAATTGAAATTACCTGCTAAATGATAGGGGAAAATGAAAACCCAACATCACTTCTGTAGTACTGCTCTTGCCTTAGATGTATAATTGTAATGTTTTCATGAGGAAAGATCACAGAAAGCCAAATTGAGAGACATTCTACAAAATCATTTTCCTATAATCTTCAAACCTGTCAAGGTCATCAAAACCAAGAAAAGAGTGAACAAAAACTAAAAGACATGGTACCTAAATGCAACATTTGATCCTGGGCTGGTTATTTTTTCTTTAAAAGACATCACTGAGACAACTGGCAGAAACTGAAGGGTGTCTGCAGTGTAGATAATACTAATGTATCAATATTAATTTTCTGATTTTGGTGATTGTAATATGATTATGTAGAAGAATACACATGTTTATAGGAAATACACTGAGGTCGTTAAAGATGACAGAAAAATCTGTCAGCAACTTAAACTCAACTGGTTGAGAAAACATGGTTTTTGTGTGTTTTATGCAAATTTTCTGTTTGTGACAGTTTTGAAATAAAAATGAAAATACATATTGCCATATATTTCATAAAACAAAGAGAAATTTAAGGGCTATTTATATTCATTCCATGAAATTCAGTGACCCCTTTTTATTTGAGTTACGTGTTATAAGATTTGATGGTCACATTCCTTAAATAAACATATATCAGGTGGTCATTTCAGGCAAATGATTACTGTTTCATGCAGCCCTAGATTTCACTGGTTGTGAAAATTCATTTTCCATTTTGGTGAGGTGTTCAGTTAAGTCCACCAATGCAGATAACCAGTCTGAACTTTTCAATTTGCAGAATCCATTTTGGTGCATACTTTCAAGGATGGACATCTAATTAGTACATTTCTATTTCTGTTGGCTATGGCAAACTGATGAGAAATTCTTATGTATGAACACGTGCTCAGTCCTGGCCTATAGATTTTGCTTGTGAGAGGTCTTGACTAATTAATCAATGAATATTTATTGTACAAAATAAGTAGAAGAGGGATGCCTAGGTGGCTCAGTGGGTTAAAGCCTCTGTTTTAGGCTCGGGTCATGATCTCAGGGTCCTGGGATCGAGTTCCGCATCGGGCTCTCTGCTCAGCAGGGAGCCTGCTTCTCCCTCTCTCTGCCTGCTTCTCTGCCTACTTGTGATCTCTGTCAAATAAATTAAAAAAAAAAAAAAAAAACCAAAATAAGTAGAAGAAAACATGTAAGTGCATCATTTTATATCTGTACATATAAATACATTATATTCATAACATTCCTTCTTTCCTTCCTAAAAAAATAAGAGCACAAAGGATCAAGATAAAACCATAACAAATTAAGAATTTTGATTTTTTTTAGATATTTACTTATTTCATATTTTTATAGACATACTGTCAAATATTTGCTATTCCCCTAACCCCCTCCATATTCTTAGATACCTAATCTGGAGTTTTTCTGGCCCTCTCAGAGTAGTTATCTCCAGCTTGCATAAAGCTGAGTATATTTTTCATGGGTTAGTGATGGAGTTGTTTCACAAAAATATAGTTTAAAGCACTTTTTATTTATTTATTTTTATTTTTTCATCAGTCAAGTTGTGATCATTTGAACTTTAAGCAACAACAAAAATAGTAATTGCTGTGTTAATTTGAACAAGGTTTGCTGTGAAAATCAGTGAGTTCCCAAAAACAGTCCACAGAGAACAGTTTGTATAAATATTTTTTTAAAATACTAGCACTGCAAAAAATACGGTGAATATCAAAGGGTATGTTTAAGTTTTTAAGTACTTTTGAACTAAAGGTTACTCAAATTGTAGAAATGTTCAATTTTGACTTTTCCTATACCTTGAAAATGTGAGATCCTTAAACTCTTTTAGTTCAAACATAAATTAATTCTTTATGCTATTTGGTTTTCCCATAAATATTTTATAGATATATGTTTTCAAAATAAGTTTTTGTTTTGTTTTGTTTTACAAATCACACTTCTCTTGCTTCTGTGAACCCAATCAACTTTTTGATAGGCTTAAGATCTAGTTTCCATATACCTAAAAATATAAATTGATAATATAATTTATCAAAGAAATTACTGTTTGACTACCTCTTCACAGTTATAAATACTTTTCACAGTAACTTTCTTCTGGCTTGGTTTTGTTTCATGGTAGCTCTTTTTATGGGACAGAAAGGGTTCAGCTTTTCTTAAAACTTGATATCTAATTGGGGGGACAGTCATGCAATAATTTACTAATAATATAAGATCATATAAGTAAAGCATAGGTCCTTTACATGTTCAGAGATTGATAAGACAACTGTGGGTAAATTTTGAGAGGTGTGAGTTTATATCTGAACCTGGAATTTGGTTAGATGGTGATTTTAAAAAATGAGCACTTTAGGAGCAAGTATAGTGGAAGCACAGAAAATATGATAAAATATGGTTCTAAATTATTTGGTACAGTCACAGGTTCCACTGTAGAGGTAATAAAGAGTTACAGACTTACTTACCCAGGGTAAAAAAAATACAATGTGTATATCGTTTTACAGAACCCATGAGGACCACCTCACCTGTTCCCCCCTTTTCCCTCACCCAGATGACCTAGGACTATGTACAGAGATGTACAAACTCTTCTGGAGAAACTAAGTTATGCTGATTATTAAAAGCTAAGGTAGACAAGTTAACAGGTGAGAAGGTGGCAGGTCTTGAAGGCTAGGATGATAATACAGAGTTCCAACAGATGAGCTCACTGAAGAAACCCTCACTTCTCAAAAAGCTGAATCAGGGTATCAGCAAAAGAAATATAGAAAGGTTATACTCAAAACTCAAAAGATAAGTAAAGACTGGTCCTTTAGCTCCTCTAGCAAATTAAATGGACAGACTTTTTTATTTTTTTTTCTTCTTAGCTTTATTTAGTTATAAACTCTCTTATTCATAGACAACCAGAAACAGAGTGCACTTATTATGAATAATTGGAATATTTACCTCAATAGAACTTCAATGGGACTAAAGGGGCCATGCAGATTTAATAAGGAATGATTAACATTGATTTTAGGCCACAAACAAAATTGCTATGGTTTTGTCTTTAACTGTTTGTCTTTATTTCCAAGGCACTGCAATAATTCAGATCATCCTAAGGAGCAATTAATTCATTCATTAATTTGCATACTAAGTCAGGAAGATTGCTGATTAAGTATTAAGATGAATGAAATAGGGTCTTTGCCCTGAGGGATTCATGTTCTAGTTAAGGAAGCAGAGATATAAGACAGTGATGAGATGAGACCAGCTCCCCTATGCCTACCTTCTGGGCATCAATTAGCATTCTCCTTGCCTGGAAAACCTAGACATATATCTTTAGCTCCAGCAAAATAAAGAAATAACCAGAGTTGCTATAGGTGTGAGGCAGCCATCTTATTATAGAAGAACTGTCCCCCTAATGAACACAAGATCTGAGCCATAGAAAATACTATTAAGATATACATACTTTTCTGTAGCCCTAAAACTACTGATTCCACCACCAACAAATACCATTTGTTGCCATGTTCTGAACATGTGATTTATACCAGGCAGGGGTTTCTAAATGTCATTATCTATAAACAAATACCAGAGATCAATTTCAACAAAATATTCTAGAATCATTTGGTACCAGTAAAGTAGAGCAAGAAAGTTTTATAAAATACATGTGCTAAAAATTAAACACAGTTTTAGAAGTAACAGCATATCATTTTGAACTAAGGCAAATAATTTTATCAATTGAGAAGTGACTAACTCTAATATGGTTGATTTTGTGGGGTCTAAAATCTAATATCACTTATTAGTTAGCTCTAATTTTAAAAAGATAACAGTACTTACAGCAGGAGAAAAGATACCTCACACTCTTTTAGCATAGTTTTTAACTATTATCAGTCATCTTTCATCTTTATATCACATGCATTTAATTTAATTTCATGCAAGCTCTTGGTAAGTGAACTTATCTAAAGAAAATGAAACTTTCAGGTAGGGAAAGGTCTTTATAGCTTTGAAATCAAGCTCCTTTGAATTACCTCAGAAAAGCAAGACCACCATGCATATTTTACTAATTACTGTTATTACTAATTACTAGCTAAATTCTAAATGCTGACCAAAAACTAAGCAAAATAGGTAATGAGAAAAGTAATGGGTTCAAATAAACAGAAGCTATCATATGTTGATGACCGAGGCAGTCCATTTTAATTTTACTTTCCTCTTGCTGCTTTGTTTTTTCTTGAAATAATATTAGTAATATTGGAATTGTGCAAACTTTGGATAATAAACTAATGCATGTTTGTATTCATTCCACAGTGGAAAGGCAAGAGAGACAAATTATAAAGTATATCAATATATGGATCCCGTCATTGTTTTTCTTTTCTGGTACTCCTATATTTGAATTGTTACATAAAATATAAAATCATATAGCCATTGTTTTCTTTAGTATCATGTTCTTTAAAAGTTAATATAATATTCAGACAAGATGGATTTAATTGAAAAAATTACCTTTGGGATATGTTGAATTAAAGAAAATTAAAATGTTATTGTAGCTATTTCCCAATTTTTAAAAACTATATGCATGATTGATAACAGATAATATACATATAATAAAAGCTAGGAAGGGATACAGTTCACTTTTTTGAGTTAACAGTGTATCATTGATATATTTTCAGATCTAACTCATTCTTTCTCACTGGTTGCACAATATTTCTTAGCATGGTATAAACTATCAATAATGCAATGTTTATATTAATGGTTTATTTTTCAAAGTTTGCTGTTAGAAGGTAGTCAAGAACATGAATGTATGAATATCTTGCTTCTTATAATCCTCCTCTTCTTTAAATAGGATAGAGTTCTAGTGGTGGGTTTGCACATGCAAAATTTATCCATTCATATATATTTTCATTCATTTAATAAACAGTTATTGAGTACATAATATGTGTGAGGCACTGTTGAAGGCCCTGAAGATACAGTGATTTTAAAAAAGTACTCTTTTGGAACCTACCTACTATTAGGGGGCAAAGACAAAAGAGGGTGTATGCAAACAAAAAGAGAATATAAGAGCATGTAGTAGAAGTACTGTGAAATTTTTAAAAAGAAAGGCCCAATAATGCAAATAGATGATGCTAGGGCATGGAATTGCTATTTTTTGGATAGTATGATAGGGAAAAAGTCTGAGGAAATAATACCCAGGCAGAGTCCTCAATGACTCAAGGCAGACAGCCATGCCATGAACCGAGGCAAAGGATTCCAGGCAAAAGTATCAGTAAGAGTAAAGGCCAGATTGAGGATGCTGGTTTGAGGTACAGCAACAAGTGAGTATGGGTGACCTACAGAGAGCAAGGGCAAGAGCCTTTAATAGATGAAGTCAGAGAATTACAAAGGGCTGGATTATGTAAGATCCTGTGTGAAAGAAGATACAGGAGAGTTTTAAAGGGAAGTTAGGGGCAGGATCATGGTGGGTTGGGGAAAAGGTAACATGACCTGATTTGGCTTTTCTGAGGAGAACACACCACAGGGAAAGACATTGAATGCTGGGGACTCTTGGAAAAGCTACTGGATTAGTCCAAGCTAAAGGCTATGATGTCAGACTGTGACTAAGTACTGTAAGTATTAGTGCTCTCAGATTATTTTTTAAAAGATAGAGATAGAATTTTCTTATGAATCAAGTAATAAGTGTGAGAGAAAGTAAGAAGAATAACTTCAAATTTATGCACATTTTAAATTTTAAATAATGTCTAATTATCTAGCAAAAAAAATTTATGCAGTCACCAACAGTGAACAAATGAATTCATTTAATTTCACCCTATCAGTATTGGATTTGTCAATATTTCCAACTTTTGCCAATATAATGGGGAAAGAAATATTACTTTAAAATTAGTATTTCATGACTATTATAGGGATTGGAGAAATTTTGTATGGTTACTGATATCTATTATTTTTAAGTTATTGATGTTGGTGTTATTAACTTAAAGAAAATAAATATATTATTGATATGAGCTACTTCATTGACCTTTGATGTAAACCTTGTAGTAAGTCTTGAAATAAACAAATTTTAACTTTCCATATAACCAAAAACATTTTTCTCCTAATTTTCTAACTTCAGTTTTGTGTTTTGGTACTTATTTTTATTGCTTTATTATGAAGATCTTACTCTACTACAGATCATTATTTCAAAAACCTATTATTTTTAAGAGCACATATAGTAAAATTCATGTAGAACCACAAAAGACCCAGATAGTTGAAGCTATCTTGAGAAAGAACAAAGTTAAAGATATTACATTTCCTGATTTCAAGTGATATTATAAAACTAAAGTAGTCAAAACAGTGTATTATATCATAAAAACAGTCACATAGAACAACAGAATAGGATAGAGTTCCCAGAAATAGACCGATGTATTTGCAGTCAACTAAATTTTAACAAGGGCACCAAGAGTACACAATGTGGGTAATATAGTCTCTTCAAAAGACAATGGTAGGAAAACATATGCAAAAGAATGAAATCAGATCCCTACCTACATGATTCAGAACATTAACTCAAAGTAGATTAAAGAATCAATGTAAGACCCGGAACCATAAGGCTACTACAAAAATACCTAGGGAAAAATGTCCTAGACATTGGCTTCATCTGTGAGTTTTTAGATATGATACTAAAAAAACACAGGCAACAAGGGCGCCTGGGTGGCTCAGTGGGTTAAGCCGCTGCCTTCGGCTCAGGTCATGATCTCAGGGTCCTGGGATGGAGGCCCACGTCGGGCTCTCTGCTCAGCAGGAAGCCTGCTTCTCTCTCTCTCTCTCTCTCTCTCTCTCTCTCTCTCTGCCTTCCTCTCCATCTACTTGTGATTTCCCCTCTGTCAAATAAATACAAATAAAATCTTTAAAAAAACAAAACAAACAAACAAACAAAACAAACAAAAAACACAGGCAACAAAAAAGGAAAAATAAACAATAGGATAACATCACACTACTAAAAGCTTCTGCACAGCAGAAGAAGAACCAATCAACAAAATGAAAAAGGTAAGCCACGGAAAGGGAGAAAATATTTGCAAGCAATCTATCTGTTAAAGGGTTAATATCTAAAATATGTAAGAATCCCATACAACTCAATAGTAAAAAAAAAAAAAAAAAAAAAAAACCTCACTACAAAAATGGACAAAGAACATGAACAGACATTTTTCCAAAGATGATATACAAAATTTATATAACTGTTGTATGAAAAGATGCTAAAAATCACTAATCTTCAGGGAAACATACATCAAAAAACCACAGTGAGATATTACCTCACACCTGTTAGCTATTATCTAAAAGACAAGTGATAAGAAGGGTTGGTAGGGATGGAGAAAAGGAAAACAATTATACACTATTGGTGGGAATGTAAACTGGTACAGAACTATGGAAAACAATATGGTGTTTCCTCAAAAAAATTAAAAATAGAATTACCGTATGACCCCAGCAATTCCACTTTTGGATATTCATCCAAAAAAAGAAAAAAACACTAACTCAAAAAGATATATGCATCCCCTTCTCTGTTCACTACAGCATTATTTATAATTGCCAAAGATATGGAAACAACCCATGTGACTGTTGACAGATGCACAGATAAAGAAAATGTGATACATACACACATACACATATATGTCTGTGTACTATTTGTGACAACATGGACGAACCTGGAAGTCATTATGCTAAGTGAAATAAGCCAGACAGAAAAAGGCAAGCACTGATATCACTTTTGTGTGGAATTTTAAGAAAAATACAAAGTTATAAAAAAGCAGAGAAAATGAAAATGATGGTAGAAGCTGTAGGGTAGAAGAGGGGGATAGGATCAAAGGATAGCTATTGGGCATAAGATGAATAAGTTCTGAGGATCTAATCTGCATAATGGTGAATATAATTAATAATATATATTGAACACTTGAAATTCACTAAAAGGGTAGATCTAAGTTTTCTCACACACATTAAAAAATTATATGAGGTAAGGGATGTGTTAATTAACTTGATTGTGGTTATCATTTTTACAATGTATAGATATATCAAATCATCACATTGTACTCTTTAACATACATACAAATTTATTTGCTAACCCTACCTCAATAAAATCAATCACTCAATCAAATTATCAGAGAACACAGAATATTACACACAGATGGTTAGATGAGAGTTAACAAACACAGAGGGATAATACTAAGAAGAGAGAGTACTTTAGAGCTGAAAGAGAAGATATTACATAACTCCTCTCTAAGGCTGTTGATTAGTATCAAGAATTATATCTCTAAGAAAACAGCTCCTTCAGTGAAGCCGATTTGATATGAAATCACTTAAGTGCCCTTATGTGCCAGTCACTGTATGGAGATATATGTGACCACAGAATCAGGGGAGAGTCGGGCTTATGACTTCAAACAGAAGGAAAAATCTGTGCATTGAAACTGACAACCAGCCTCTACAGCTGCAAAAACACTTTGAGACTAGATCAGGCCCTAAGTAATTATCTTGGCATTTGTGGTAATCATTCAATAATTCAGTAGACAATCAACATTGCTATGTAATTAAAAAGTAGTTACATGATATTTCCACCCATAATTTAGTAACTAAAATTAGTGTCTCATGCAATTGTTTAAGTCATCATAGATCTATTTCTTTCAATATATGTTAGCGTTTAAATAACTTTTCAAATGATACTTTCTCTTTATAATGTCTTTATTGAGATTATAATATCATTAGGAAACCAAGAGATAGATGACATCATTTGGTCCTAATTCCCATTCCCTAGTCTCTAGCTCCGCTTTATTTTCTCCTTGAAGAAACAGTCCCAGGAGTGAGGGACTTGAATGGGATCAAATAGGTAGCTACATTGCACTTTCTTAAGCAGTTTTTACAATCTGAGGTCTATATTCCCATTCAAGAGAGAATTAAGTAATCAGTTAACTAGGTGTAGATAATTTAGCACTTCCTCATAAATAATAATATTCCACATTCTGTGACAGGGAGCTAGAATCAATGTGTAAAAATGGAATTTTTACATCTGATTGGTGGTAGATATAAAGATACAGATATTAATAATTTATCAGCCTTCATGCATGCCAAATTCTTTAGATTCTAAATTCACAAAGATAAGCATGCTTTCCTAATTTGGGAGACTATTCTTATGCTTCTAATCAATGCAAATCACATTTTCTAAACCTTAACCTTTTTTTTTACCTTCAGTGAAGGTGCTGAGTGTGTTTTTTTTTGTTTTGTTTTGTTTTTTTTTTAAAAAACCCTATTCCCAAATATCAGTTAATTTAAATAAGTGCCTTACATCAGAACACTGGCACGTTTTTTAAATGAGGTTAAAAAAAATTGCTGTCTAAATGAAATGAAATTATCTAAGCCAATCCATTTTCCGTTTATACCTAAGAGAAGAAATCCTAGACACTATGATCTAGCCAATTGTGGATATAGCAGGCACAGAACATTAGTTGACTACTAAGATAGTACTACTACTTAGATAGTGCCTTTTCTACATATGAACTAACTAAATACTATCTTGTAGATAAAAACTACTGAATGCAAACAGGAAAAAAAAAAATCTATGTGTCTCAGATTTTTCATATCACTTGTTAAAATAACAGAAGTATCTTAATGCTCTACGAATGGAATTAGTTCACATTTTGGCTTCATACCATTTATATCTTGTTAAATCAATGATAATAACTAATACAGCTCAGTAACTTTTGGGAGTTTCTTCATATTTTGGTTGAATATTACTAGAGCCAAAATAAAATAAATGCCCTAGAATCTTGCTATACAAAAATGTGGCCCATGTACCAAGATCATGGGGTCATCATCTGGGAACTTGTTAGGAGATCTCAGGTTTCGATTCAGACTTAGAGATTCCAAATACACATTTTAACAAGATCCCCAGGTGAATTTCTATGCACTTCAATGTTTGAGAAGCAACATCCTAGGAGACATAGATAAATACAGATTCTTCTCTTTTCTGTCAATCTCCTCTACCGCAACTCTCTGATAGGTCTCCATTTCCACTCCCACAGCCCCTAGTTTATCACATCGGTCTCCCACTTACAAAAATTTCCTAGGTCCATTTATTTGTTGTAGTTCTCCTCTATTTCAGTTGGCTGTCTTAGCACACTGACCATTTATCCTACCCATTCTCTGAGTCTATAACCAGTCTCTATTTATCTCGTACTTTGTTGGTTTCCCTCTCCCTGGCTATCCCACTTATAGCACACAGAGGCAGACTTAATTTGATTTGTCTTCTTGACCTATGCAAGATAATACTTTTTGATTATGTTCAAATATATTGAAGTATTCACTTTATAATTAGAAAAAGAAAAAAAAAAAAAAAAAAAACATATCTGAGAAATTAAAAAGAAACATTGTTTGTTTTCATGTATACCTAACTATTTGAAGAAAACCTGAGAAGTCTTTGCCATACCCAAGATTTTAAATTGTTACTTTAGAAGTGTAAAATACAAATATAATCTCTTTAAAAATCAAATGTCAAAACAAGGTTTAAAAACCAAAATATGAACAAATACAGAATTTAATAGTGACCTTGTTACACTTTCGTTCCAAAAGTCAGTGTTGATTGGTCAGGGCATGCTTTGTGTTTTCTGTCTCTTAACAATTGGAAAAGTTGACCAATATGGTCTGGAATGAAGCTAAAGTACATTTTGATTTAAAGCTATTTGTCAATAGCTAATAATAATCTCTAAACCAAATCACAAGTAATTCCATTTAAAAAATTAACTTGCTTGATGGGGAGAAAAGAGTTTTTATTGATTTGTGAATGTTTTATTTCAATATCCGTGATAAAAAAAAATACTTTTTTGAGCTAATAAATATACTTGTTTGTACAGAATTTATCAAAATTTTTATTTTGGATATGACAAAATACAATGGTAAAACAAAGTATTTTATCAGTAGAATTCTGCACAATATTTAATCACTCTTATGAATGTATCTTAGTTATTACTTATACTGATGTGTCCATTTTTCTGATTTATTTTATCTGTCTAAATTCTGCTATAGAATTGTATATAAGACTCATCTATGAACATCATTAAGACATAAATAAAAGTTCTTGGTTGTGTAGATGAAACCATGAGCTGGCACTTAGGAAACTTGGACTATGGTTCAAATCTCAAGCTCTAGGAAGTATGATACCATTTCCAATCATCAGTTTCCTAAATGGTAAATTCAAGGTTTCATATAGACATTCTATAAGGTCTTTTTCTGTGGAAAACTCTTGCTTTCCTATCATAGCTAAAATGTTCAACCTTCTTTCAATTTGGTAGAAAGTATTTTTCAAAGCATTTTTTTCTTGTGTGTGTCTGAAAACTCTTCCCTTTGGGCCATATTTTCCTGCTGCACTTAGTTTTATTGCTTTGGATTTCTGGGCATGGAGCCTACTTTGGTTTTATTTTTGTTTATGTTCATCATCTCTATTTCTATTTTTGAAGCTGGAGCTTCATAATATATATTATTAGACACTATAAAATTGGATAATAATACTATATAAAATTGATTTTCTATATTTGCACATTCCTTGAGAACCTTGGGTGTTTACAGCAATTAGTCTAATTCTTCAAATCGGAAATGTCACCTCCTCCCTTGCCTTAAGCAAAGCAGCAGGAAGTACAAATCACACTCAACAGCTTGACACCAGGAGGAGGAGGAAAACAAATACCTCTGCATAGAATTTACACATCTGACAGTGTGTCACCCCATATAGAAATGGGAAAAGACAGCTTTTATTTTAGAGAATGCTGGCACTCTTTCTAATAATCGGGACAGGAAAAACATCAGCATCTACTTTAACAGTGGAAAGGTTGGAAAGGGACTTTAAAGATGCTCTCTGTTGGCTCCTCTTGTCGCCACAATATTTAGTTAGTGCCTGACACAGTTGGGTGCTCAATAACTGTTTGCCTGAACAAATTAATCAATGTGTTTTGGATGAGTGTAATATCATTAAAAAACATATAACAACACTTCGGGACGCCTGGGTGGGCTCAGTTGGTTGGACGACTGCCTTCAGCTCAGGTCATGATCCCCGGAATAATCGAGTCCCACATCGGGCTCCCAGCTCATGGGGAGTTCTGCTTCGCCTCTCTGACCTTCTTCTTCTCGCTCATGCTCTCTCTCACTGTCTCCTCTCTCAAGTAAATAAATAAAAAAAAAAAAAAAAAAAAAAAAAAAAAAAAAAAAAACAAAACAAAACAACTTCATGTAAAGAGCTTGGAAGTCATCACCCCCTATCTTTACAACAACAACAAAAAAAAGCAAGGCAAACCAGAGGCACTTGGGTGGCTCAGTGGGTTAAAGCCTCTGCCTTCAGCTCAGGTCATGATCTCGGGGGGGTCCTGGGATGGAGCCCTGCATTGGGCTCTCTGCTCAGTGGGGAGCCTGCTTCCTCCTCCTCCTCTCTCTCTGCCTGCCTCTCTGCCTACTTGTGATCTCTGCCTGTCAAATAAATAAATAAAATCCTAAAAAAAAAATAAGCTAGGCAAACCAAAAAAACTAACACATTTCACTATTTTCATCAGAAAACTGAGTTTCATGGCAAATAGCCACCTTGATATACAAGACAGAAGATTATAGAGAGTTACAGCTGATATTTGCTTACCTGGAGTAGAAACCTCTACAGTCATAAACTGGGAGGAACACTTAAATGGTAAGTATGATAAATTGCTAGAGGCTGAGTGTGGATTACCGTCAGAATGAAGGACCCCCACCCTTCTGCCAAGAATCTCACTAGATTCCGAAAGGTTCCCTTGTGATTCTGACAGGGGAGGGGAATAATAATCCTTATGAAATATTCCCAGAGGTTTTCTTTTCCTCTGTAGCAAAGGGCTAGTCTCCAGGGGGACGAGCTCTTACCAGAGCCTTTTTCGAGTTAGTTATGAGTTATGGGGGGAAGAACATTCTTCTCAGTCCAGTTTCCTCTAGCCTTCCTATCTTATTTAATGGGCTAGGGGCAAAAAGTTATACAAGAAGAAATGTTTGTGAAGGTCACAGGCCACTCATAGGCCCAAAGCACAGGCTCTAAAAAAGACAGATATTTTGTTGGGAAAGAGATTATGGAATAGTCCCTTTTCCCCCACACCACCTTACCACCATACCAATAGTGCCTTAGGGTAACATTGCTACTGAGACAGCTGCATGACACAGATTCTCTCTCAGGAGAAGTATAAAGGGAAGTACCATGTTAGGAGGAGAGAGAGGACAAAAACAGGAACACTAGAGGAATTTGAAGCCTCTGACACCCAAAGCTACAGTAATCATTAAAACAAAATCTCACTCCTGCCTGGATTTAAAATACAGCCTCACAATTAAGAGACTTATTCACCTCAGTTCCTATTACCTAATTATACCATGTCTGACTCTCAATGAAAAAATTACTAAGTATACCAAAAAAGGGTAGGAGGAAAAAAAAAAAAACACAACACTTTGAAAACAGAAATCAAGTATCAGAAACTAGATGCAGATACGACATAGTTGTGGAATCTCAGTCAGGAATTTTAAATGACTATGGTTAATGTAAGTATTCTCATGTAATAAAAAGTGGATAATATAAACAGAGATGGATACACTAAGAAAGAATAAAAAAGGAAAAGACAACTAGAAAAAAAAAAGAACTATAACAGAATGTGTTTCTTTCATAGGCTCATCAGCTGATGGGACATAACTGAAAAAAGGATCAGTGAGCATAAAAACTGGTCAAAAAGAAGATTCCCAAACTGTAAAAATGGATAATAATAGACAGTAGGTCATTCAAGAACTATAGAACAAGTTTTAAGAGAGGTAACATATGCATAACAGGAATGCTAAAAGAGAGAGAAAAAAAAAAGGAAAGAAATGTTGTTAATACCAGGATTAATGAAGTGTCATGACCAATAGAAAAAAACAACTTCTTAAAATTAATGACAGACAACAAACCACAAATCCAAGAAAGTCAGAGAACACCAAGGGAAAAAAGCAAAAAGCTACATGGAAGCATATCATATTCAAATAACAGTGAGCCAAAGGCAAGGTGAAAATCTTGAAAGAAGCAGAGGAAAAACTATTCTTACCTACTGAAAATCAAGTATAAGAAAGTAGATTTCTCATCAGAAACCATGTAATCAAGTAGTGAATGTAGTACTGGCTATTATATGTAAGTGATGAATCACTAAATTCTACTTCTGAAATTAATATTATATTATATGTTAACTAACATTTAGAATTTAAATAAAAACTTGAAACATTAAAAAAAGAAATCATATATATCTCTCTATATATCTATATGTGGAATGGAATAGAATGGAAAATAATGGACTATTACTCAGCCATAGAAAAGAATGAAATCTGGCCATTTGCAATGATGTGGATGGAACTAGAGAGTATTATGCTAAATGAAGTCAGTCAGTTAAAAAAAGGCAAATACCATACAATTTCACTCATATGTGGAACGTAAGAAATGAAACAAAGGATCATAGGGAGGAAAAAAAAAGGCAAACCAAGAAAGAGTTTTTTTTTTTATGTAGGTTCCGCACCCAACATGGAGCCTAATAACAGGGCTTGAACTCAGAACCCTGAGATCAAGACTCAGATGCTTAACTGACTGCCACCAGGCACCCCAACAGATTTTCAACTGTATAGAACAAACTGATGGTTTCCAGAGGGGGATGGTATTGCAGGGATGGGCTAAAGAGATGATGAGGCTAAGAAGAGCACATGTGATGAGTACAGGGTGTTGCAGTGAAGCACTGAATTACTAAATCTTACATCTGAACCTAATATTACACTGAATGTTAACTAATTAGAATTTAAATAGAAGCTTAAAATAAAATGTAGTTGGTTAAAAAAAAAAAAGGAAGTGAATGGAGTGAAAAATGTAAAGGGTTGTAAGAAAAAAAAATCCTACCAATCTAGAATTCCATATTCAGTGAAATTATCCTTTAAAAGGAGAAACATTGTCTAAGACAAACAAAAATTGAGGCAATTCACTGCCAGATGATCTGTTCTATAAGAAATGTTAATATTTTCTTCAGAAAGTAAGAAAATGATATTAATCATTATATGAATCCACATTTATGTTTTTAAAAGAGTATTGAAGGAATAAATCAAGTGACATACTAACTACTATGTAAAAATTATTTGATTGAACATTACAAAATATGTTCAATTCAGTATTCAAAAATAATAGACTTTGGAATCAGAACCATTTTTGTTAGGATTGAGTGATCTAGAATATATAAAGAGTTTAACATAATGTCTGGACTTGATTATCTAAGCAAAAGAATTTTGTTCAATAGCCTAATTTAAAAGAAGTGTCAGTAAACCTTCTTGATAGTCTCATATTGTTTAGGTAAAATAAATAATATATATATATATCTATACAGATATACCATATATCTATACAGATATATATATATGGTATCATATAAAAAGTTAATATTTGGAGTAAGAATAATCACGCTGTAAATAAGAGAAAACATGGCCTGAGATTTTTTTTTTTAAAGATTTTTTTTTAATTTATTTATTTGACAGACAGAGATTACAAGTAGACAGAGAAGCAGGCAGAGAGAGGAAGGGAAGCAGGCCCCCCGCTGAGCAGAGAGCCCGATGTGGGACTCGATCCCAGGACCCTGAGATCATGACCTGAGCTGAAGGCAGCAGCTTAACCCACTGAGCCACCCAGGCGCCCCAATGGCCTGAGATTTCTAATTGCCCTCAAACATGGGCCAAAAGAATTCAGAAAAGGTAAATAATGGTAAGCTATATAATGTAAGGTAATATAACATTCTGACATATATAATGAAATAAATAATATAGTATCATAAATGGAAAAATGGAAGGAAAAGGAAGGAAGAGTTAGCTGAAGAAAAACTGCGATTCAAAAAAGTAATAAAGAAAAACAAAGGGCCTTGAATTACTTATGGTAAAGTAAAAAGCAGGTAACCTTCATTGATGAGATTTAATGGATAATATGAAAAGCTTATTTCATAACTTCAGTAGGTAATTTAAAATCTATGGACACAGAAAGAAAGATAACTGATGACTAATGTCCCTTTTTCCTCCCAACTACACTAATCCTTTAAATGAAACTAAAATATTTAAGTCAGCAGACAAGAAATATAAAATTATATCCCCAGGGGTACAGGTCTGTGAACCACCCCTGGGGATAAAAATATATGTTTATAAAAAATTAAAAATAAATAAATAAATAAAAGAAATATAAAATTATAATTTGAGATTTACCTAATCACCCTTTTCCTGTCCTTCTGCCTAACATTATTTATGAGTAATAAATTAAATCTTAAAATATTTTCATACAATTTTTCACGAAGTGCTTTCCAGGGCAATAGCTCACTTCTAAATAAACAGAAACATAATCCTATCAGTAGTCCTAATTGAACACCTAGCGTGCATAGAATGCTTTGTCCAGGTTAAAGAATGCTACCAATGAGAAAGGCGCTTCTCTTCATGATCCAGGAAGGAAAAATTCTCTGAGCGTTTGTAAACTTCTCAGTTACAAAAGGTTACCAAAGCAATTAATAAGAAGACTAAGGCTGATACAGTGGAAGTGAAAAGCAAATCATTAAAGTAGACATCTGTAATAATAGACTTACATGGGAAGGCCTCCTGCAGGAGGGTAAGTCTTGAACCAGAGTTTTAAAATTACTAAAACCATTTTCAAACAGCTCTAAAGAGTCATTTTATTTTAGGAACAAGAATACCTGAGTTACATTAATTTCAGTCATCATCCAAGACTCAAATATAATGATAAAATTGTTTATATGGGTCTTATCATGCAAATTTCTAGCTACTAGCCAAAGAACTGTTCTACAAGTATATCATATTTGAAGTCAGATTTTAAAATCTTGACCTATTAATTCAACTGATGATAGATTTGAGTAAATATTTGCCTATTTTTTGAGTGAAATTTTTGTACATATAACTAACCAGTTTTGAATATCTTGGCAAACCAGTATGAAATGAGAAAAGAAAAGGAAAACTATGTAATTTTTATGTGAATGGATTAAGCCTTAATTCAACCTTGCTTCATTTTAACAACAGAACTATGAAAGTTAAGTCAATATATATTATCACATTGCCCTGAGGGAATTTCAGTAAGGTAAATTCAAATTTCAGTTGAAATAAAATTTATCTTAAAAAGGGAAATTTATAGGGGGGCTCCTGGGTGGTTCAGTTGTTAAGTGTCTGCCTTCAGCTCAGGTCATGATCCCAGGGTCCCCCATAGCATCAGGCTTCCTGCTCAGCAGGAAGCCTGCTTCTTCCTCTCCCACCCCCTTGCTTGTGTTCCATTTCTTGTTGTGTCTCTCTCTGTCAAATCAATAAATAAAACTTTAAAAAAAAAGGAAATTTATAAATTATAAATTTATAGAGAAAACTCCAGAAGCAATTAATATTGTATGCTCTTTCAACAGGTAGGTAGGTAAAACATACTGAGAACAAAGTTCTTAGGTGAAAAATACATTTATAAAGAATTGGACACAAGTATTTGATTTGTTGAAATAGAGGGTAGGAGCCCCTGGGTGGCTAAGTGGGTTAACCCTCTGCCTTCAGCTCGGGTCATGATCTCGGGGTCCTGGGATGGAGCCCCCCGCATCAGTCTCTCTGCTTAGCAGGGAGCCTGCTTCCCTTCCTCTCTCTCTCTCTGCCTACCTCTCTGCCTACTTGTGATTTCTGTCTGTCAAATAAATAAATAAAATTAAAAAAAAAAAAAGAAATAGAGGGTATACCAAACATAAGGGTTGGCTCTTAAATATAAGGTATGTCATTTCCAAATGAAAGAGCTAAGGGCTTTAAAAACAGAAAACCAAACAGCAGTCTGAATTTAGGATTGCTACTGGGGCAGGGACAGGGAAAAGGTAGGAAAGGTAGAGCCAGAGTCATATAAATAAGATACTGCTATGGGCAGGGAGGCAAACGTTCTAAACTGCTAATTCACATGGAGATCCAAAGAAAGTAAAGCCACTGGACTTAAGGATCTGAGATCATGAAGAAATTATGATGGTAAAGGTTCCAGTAATGGAGCACCACTCTTGTGTACTTTAGTCCTATGGGACAGGAGGGAGCCACGCCACTCAAGCCATCTATAAACAGGGGGGTGTTGCTGAGGTCTGCTCACCACGGATTGCCCACAGTGAGACCAGAGTGGACTCAGCAGGAAGTCTGGGAATACTGACAATCCATAGCACTTCCCCAGATTGAGGATACCCTAAAAAACTGCTTCCTCTTTAAAAAGCAGCCTTAAAATGAGACACTTGAAAGACGGTGTTAAGACGAATGAGTTACAGTTCCTGAAAAAAATTATAAAATCCTCTACCTGCCTTTTCTCTTTTTTTGGTTCTTCCCTTACCCTTGACTGACTGACTGACCACCTTCCTACCTTCCTTCCTTCGAATCAAATAATTTTTTTTTTTTTTTTGGTCTTTTTGGTAATCTCAGGAATGCAAAATGTGAAATGCTGTGAAAGTGAAGAAGTCATTGGACTTTTTAGGGCTTGGACTCAATAGCTTAAAAATAGTAACCTGCCTTGCTTTTGTTGGACTAGGGTAACACTGAGATCATTTACTAGCATGGGAACATACTCTCATCCTACATAAAAATATTAGTAGAAAATGTTAGTATAAATTTATTTAGCAAATTCATCTCAAAAAAAAAAATCATGCCAGGTAACTGTCAGTCTGTATAAACTGTACAAATAATGGGTGACATACAGTGTTTCTACAGTGTCACAGAATGATCACAATGTGCTAAAATATGAAACAATGAGGAAAGAAGCAGAAGGAATGTTATATATGGCCTGCATCCATCATAAAATACTTCTCTAAAGTAGTAATTTTTGCATGAGAAAAATGAAATAAAATGCAAGTCAACCACACAGAGATTTTATTTACCACTCATCCACTTCCCCCTTCCTACCCCGCCCCTCTCTCCTCTAAGATATCTAAGATGCTATCTCTGAGATAGCATCACTTATTCTCACTGTATTTTCCAAGATTTTGAACCTAAGTGATCCTACTTTCTACTCTGGACTTCAGCTTTATGAGTTAGCATAAAGGCAACCCTTCCAGCCACACTTTCCAAAGGATATAATTACAAATATAACATAAGATTCTCTGCTTTCCAGACTTTTAACATTGTTGTTTTTAGAAAGTAATTGGTTTTTTCTTTTGCTTTTTTTTTTCCCCTTCCCAAAGCTCAATGCAATCTATACTGCCTGGAAGCCAGACTTTAAATGAAGCAGATGCTCCAAGTTTAAACTCTGCACTGATGGTAAAGCTGTTTCCTAGCAACACAAAGTTATGAAAACTTCAAGAGCACTACTTTGCTCAATACAGTTTCTCCCATTTAGTTTCATACACTCAGTGGGTTATTATAAAGAACTGAGTATCAAGTCAAAACTAACTTGATCCTGCATTAATAAGAATGAAAAACCCACTCCATTTATTTTGAACTACAGATTATTTTCAAACCTTGGGCAGACAAAATCTGGCTTCGTACAGGTTCTCTGAAAGAAAGTTTTTCAGAATGAATTTTGGGAGGGACTTTATGGAAAGGTGATAGAGCTAGGCCACACATGTATCTGAGATACATTGTTTTAAAACATCTAGCTTCTTTAAATAACTCCAGCAGGTGAGTGTTTAAATGGTGTTTAGTTGCAATGTTCTACAGGGGTTTTCAAACATTTTGGTCTTAGAATGCCTTTATAGGCTTTTTTTTTTTTTTTTAAGATTTTATTTATTTGACAGAGATCACAAGCAGGCAGAGAGACAGGCAGAGAGAGAGGGGGAAGCAGGCTCCCTGCTGAGCAGAGAGCCTGATACAGGGCTTGATCCCAGGACCCTGGGATCATGACCTGAGCTGAAAGCAGAGGCTTTAACCCACTGAGCCACCCAGGCACCCCAGAATGCCTTTATATTCTTAAAAATTATTGGGCTTCCCAAAGTGCTGTTGTTTATCTGAGTTATATCTAGTAATAGTTACCACATTAGAAATGAGAACTTGAAGATTTTAAATCTTGTCTTGTTCAGTTTGAAATAAACTTGTTAAAATAAATAACATATTCTATGGAAAATTTCAAAACAAAACCAAAGATAGTCTGGTGGGATGAGTGGCAATGTTTTATCTTTTACAAATTTCCCCTAATAGAAGACAGCTGGGTTTTTATATCTTCCTTGGCACTTACTCTGTTATCTCACATCACAAAGCTCCTAGAAAACTCTACTGTGCACTACTGAGAGAATGAGTGAAAAAGCAAATAAATTTCTCCTCCTTCTCTTCCCTTTCCCACTCCTTCCTCCATCTTTTTTTCTCCTTTTTCTTCTTTCTAAATTAATTTGTATCATAGTTTGAGAACTGCTCTCAATAAGAATATTTACTCAATCTCTAAGATTTAGATTTCTTTTTCCTTATCAGGCGGTATGGTAAAATGATCATATTTATGGTATGTTACAGTCAGCTGGCTTGAGTTTGACGGCTCTCTTGCTCTATGACTCTAATTAAGTCACTCTAGGTCTCCCCTCTATCATTTATAAAATGGGTCTAATGGTAACATCAGTCCCACAGTACTATTAAGAGAAAATAAGGTAGTAAATAAATGGAAAACCCTTGACATACTTCCAGTCCATAAAAGTCACTACCTAATAAATATCATCTGTTATTCTCTCTGATTTTAAGACTGTAAAATGGAAGACTGAAACAAATGCATCAATAAAACACTCAAATAACCATCACTCCCCCCACTCCTGAAAAAGAGGAAATAACATGAACCTGTAATAATCTGATGCTTATGCTCTTCTGTATTTAGAGTTGAAGTTTGCTTTATTTTTTAATGTCATTGGAAACATATCTAAAGCTATGTGTTCTTTTGTATTTGCTTCTTTCCCAGCACAATCCTTCGATATCATCTGGTGAAGAGACAGAGGGGTGAAGATGTGTACTTTAAAGAAATAGTGAAAATGACCACCTATGCAATTTGAAAAAAAAGTAGAAAAGTACGCAGTTTGGTTTTAATGACTGATATCTACTAAATTGGTAATTTATGCTTTCTTTGACCTTTGTTTTGGTTCATATGATGGTCAGAAACAAAAATCAAAATGGGTTTGAATCATATGCTGATTTCTCTCTTACAGGATCAATTCCAGCTACCCTATGTAGGCTTCTGTTTCCAGCAGTTGCAGGACTGATCACATTTGCAACATGAATATCATCTTTCATTTCATAATTCAAAAGCTCTCTTAGTACTAACCCAGTTTTTATTACAGCTACAGAGCTTTGAGACTAGATACGTAGTAAACTTTTTTTTTCTTTTTTTTGCCTTGGGATGTAGCTTAAGACAGTAAATGAACTGAGATTGCACAGGGTCTTGCAAAGAACTGATAGGGGAGTCTTGAACTCTACAATAAACATTTCTTTTTAAAAGGAGAATAAATGGATGTTCTTGAAAGTCAAATCTTTAAATAGGACCTTAAATATTTTTTTTTTAATTTTAAACATTGGCAAGACAAAAAACGATGTTACAAAATGCAGTTTAACAAGTGAGCAAGAATCATATTAGGCATGTTAAAAAACATGCTGTTATGTGTCCTACCAACCAAATCAGTTTGACAGCCTTTGTTAGATACATGAGAGGTTAGGAGGCTCTTTGAAACCTGGGTATTTATCCTGCTCAATAATAATTTAAAGAAATCTTGGAATACCTGAGCATAGAGTTTGAATTAAAAAGAAAATAATGTTTAATTTTCTCCTACATTATGATGAATTTTTATGATGTCAAATTGGAGAACCAAAGAAAATAAAAGGTCACTGTGCCTTCTCTCACTTATTTTCTCTGAGAGAAGCATTTGACTAAGTTGTTTTCCTTTAGCAAAATATGGTACAGTTAGAAACCTTGTTGTCAGATGGTTAGTACAACAGCTTACAAAATGAGTGCTCAGAAATCCATTTCTGAGCTTCTCTGAACTTCACATTCCTAACTACTTTGTAGTTTTATTGTATTAAGTGAGTAGGTTAACATTTATTAAAGAACCACCCAATTCTCAAGAAAAGTAATATTTCCTTGCTTCCTTACTTTCTTTTTTCTTTTCCTACTTTGTTTATTGCAGATCATTTCTTTTGTCTTATTTTTAGTGTTTGGCCTTTACTATGGAGGCTAACAGCAATCAGATTCCATATGCGCATTTTCTTTTGCAGTGCATTTAAAGAGAAACTTTTGGAGTCCCAGTTTTTGAATTAAGCTATAACTTTGTTAGAATCTGTATATTTTTAAAAAATATTGCTTAACTGTTTTAACTAAGTTGAAGAAAGTGTAAAATGTTTCCAAATAGCAACAACATGTTATCATTGTCATTCCATACTATAGTACTATATATAACCTATAATACTATAATATTATCTATAGTACTATATTTAAGGTTCTTATCCATTACACTATAATAATAGAGTAATACAAGTAGCAATGTAGTATTATTAAACTATAATAATAGTAATATAACACATTATCTAAATTTTACAGAAGGAAGTCCTGAGACCCACATGGGTACATTAGTTTCTTTAAAGTCAAGGAGCTAGTAAGTGTAAGGTCCAAAAGAAATTATTTTGTTTCATTCTGGGCAATTAACCACTGCACTAGATTAACTATCTTCTCTCATTTGAATAGCTCCCCCAGATCCAGAAGACCAGAAAAAAAAAAAAAAAAAAGAACATTTTCATACACTTCAGTTTACTATGAGGAAAACATGATAACAAATGGTTTTGGTTTGGTAAAGGTCACATCATAATCAATACTGACACATGTACTAGTGTCTTTTAGAATGAGGTTTTACACACAATCGGAGGTCTCTACTGAGAAAAATGATCATTTCCAATGTCAGCTATCCTGGGAAGAAATAAAATTTGGGGAGTAAAATCAGGAACTTGAAAGGTGTAAAATAGAATAAGCCCAGGAGAGAGGACTTTCTTTCTGAGCTTTTTTCTCCATGTTTTCCTCTTTTCTGGAGGTTGTCCTGCAACTCCATAAATGTTGTAGAAATGTGTTTCTGCCTAATGGAACCAAGAGATCCTAGAAATGGAGTCTGGAGGTAGCAGGCAGGCACCTTCCAGAAAACTTCAGAAGGATATTTTATAGCCTGTGGACTATGAGAGAAGCTCGAGAGATTAAAATGAGGTATAACCTATTCCCTATGCTGTAATTTCCTTCCACTATACAAAGTAAACATCCTCAAGTGTAACTTAACTGTGACCCACACCTTGATGTATTGTGAGTACAAGTAAGATCAGAGGAAAATTTAAACTTGCATTCTACACATTCAAAGGATCTGTAAAGTTTATTTATAAATGTAAATATACAAGAAAGTAGCAGGATAAAGTAGATGTAATTATTATTATCAAGAGACAAAAAGTTTTCCACTTTGGGCTAGGATGTATTAACAGAGACTGGATTTATAGCTTTACCTTGAATAACTAGAAAACTGGAGAAAACAGAAGAAAATACAGCTTTGGGACATTAAGGAATGCGTGATTATGATCCATGAGAGAATAATAAGATTCCCTAATAAACTGTCTAGAGAATTATTTGTCAACCTCGGATATGAATGGCATTTTAGACCAGATCATTCTTTGTCATGGGGCTGTCTTGTCCATTATAGGATATTTAGCTGTATCCTTGGCCTTGAGCCTACTTTTCATACAGTAGTATCTCTCAACTCTAACAAACTAAAAGGTTACTAGATAATGTCCACTAGGGGGCAAAATCACCTCAGATTGGAAACACTGGCCGAGGGTAGTCCCTACAATGCAACACAGGGAAGGTAATCCCAAATAGAAGAACCAAGAAAACTTCTCTGAAGAGAGAGATTAAAGGTTGAAGAGGCCAGAGTGGCTAGATTTTGAAAAACAGTCTACATGAGAGGAGGAAGCTCAGAAAGAATGAGACCAGGGAGCAAGAAAGTGTGAGACAGAAAGAATTAAAAACAAAAAAGAAAAGAGAAAGAAAGAAAGAAAGAAAGAAAGAAAGAAAGAAAGAAAAGAAAAGAAAAGAAAAGAAAAGAAAAGAAAAGAAAAGAAAAGAAAAGAAAAGAAAAGCAAGGCTCTCAAATATATCCAGGGGTTTCCTAGCTCTGATCTACACATATGTGAGAGGAAACTACTTGTGCAGGGAAACAATAAGTGGAAATGAGTAGGTAGAACAATTTGTAGAACCAACAAAACTAGGATGGTATTTTCTGCTCATTAGCCAGAGCCAAAGGATTTTTAATAGGTGAGGAAACCCAGAAGGTGCCACTTTAAATAGAGAGATTAAGTGGGAATACAAGGTAGTGCAGCCACTTTGGAAAACAGTGTGGGGGTTCCACAAAAAATTAAAAATAGAGCTACCCTATGACCCAGCAATTGCACTACTGGGTATTTACCCCAAAGATACAGATGTAGTGAAAAGAAGGGCCACATGAATGCCAATGTTAATAGCAGCAATGTCCACAATAGCTGAACTGTGGAAAGAGCTGAGATGACTTTCAACAGATGAACGGATTAAGAAGATGTGATCCATATACTCACTGGAGTATTACTCAGCCATCAGAAAGGAAGAACACCCAACTTTTGCATCAACATGGATGGGACAGGAGGAGATTATGCTAAGTGAAATAAGTCAAGCAGAGAAAGTCAATTATCATATGGTTTCACTTATTTGTGGAACACAAGGGATAGCATGGAGAACATTAGGATAGGAAGGGAAAAAGAAGGGGGAAAATTAGAGTGGGAGATGAACCATGAGAAACTATGGACTCTAGGAAACAAACTGAGGGTTTTAGCAGCAAGGGGGATGGGAGGATGAGTGAACCTGGTGATGGGTATGAAGAAGGGCATGGACTACGTGGAGCACTGGGGATTACACACAAACAATAAATCATGGGGACACTACATCAAAAACCAATGATGTACTGTATGGTGACTAACATAAAAGAGAAGAAAGAATCATCAGAAAAAGACATTTACAAATATAAGAATATTATAAATATGTGTCACAGATTCAAGAAGGTTAAAAAAAAGAACATGAGCATGAGGAAGAGAGAAATAAGACATAAAACATTATGAAATTACATGTATAAAAATACATATAAAATAAAAAGTACACTGAATGGAATTAGTAGCACATTAGACATTACAGAAGAAAAGATTAGTGAATGTGAAGGCATAGAAGTAGAAATGAAGCAGAGAGATTAAAGAAAAAGACTGCATAAAAGCAGCTACAGCCACAGCCACATCCATAGTAAGCTATGAGACAATAATTGTATTCTGACATGTAATTAGGTCCAGAAAGAGGGGAAGCTGGAAAGGTAGTTTTGAGGAAAACAACAACAACAGAAGAAGAAGAAGAAGAGAAGTAGAGAATTTTACTAAATTTGGTTAAAACTTTATACATCCAAGAAGCTAAAGAAACCCCAATCAGAATAAACATAAAGAAAACAATACCAGAACATATAAAAATCAAAATGTTAAAGTCAATTACAAGACAGGAATCTATCAAAATCTTAGAGGATAACAGAGGCAGTAATCTTTTTGACATCAGCCATAGCAAATTCTTACTAGATACATCTTGTGAGTCAAAAAAACTAAAAGCAAAAATAAACTACTGGGACTTCATCAAGATAAAAAGTTTCACTTACTTGTGGAGCATAACAAATATCATGGAGTTGGACATGGGGAGTTGGAGAGGAGAAGGGAGTTGGGGGAAATCGGAAGGGGAGGTGAACCATGAGAGACTATGGACTCTGAAAAACAATCTGAGGGGAATGAAGTGGTGGGGGGGGGAGGTTGGGGTACCAGGTGGTGGGTATTATAGAGGGCACAGATTGCATGGAGCACTGGGTGTGGTGCAAAAATAATGAATACTGTTATGCTGAAAATAAATAAATTTAATTTAAAAAAAAAAAAAGGTTCGTCCTGCACAGTGAAGGAAATAGTCAACAAAAACTACAAGGCAAACTTTGAAATGGGAGAAGGTATTTTTGCAA
Source organism: Mustela putorius furo (assembly GCF_011764305.1). Lineage (NCBI taxonomy): Eukaryota > Metazoa > Chordata > Mammalia > Carnivora > Mustelidae > Mustela > Mustela putorius. The sequence goes on along the minus strand of NW_025422400.1, from coordinate 33,884 downwards.
ATGACATATCTGATAAAAGGTTATAGCCAAAATCTATAAAGAACTTATCAACGTCAACACCCAAAAAACCAATAATGCGGTTTAAATAATGGGCAAAAGACATAAATAGAGATTTTTCCAAAGAAGACATGCAGATGGCCAACAGACACATGAAATGATATTCAATATTACTCATCATCATGGAAATACAAATCAAAACTATAATGATATATCACCTCACACCTGTCAAAATAGCTAAAATTAAAATACAGGAAACAACAAATTTTGGCAAGGATGTGGAGAAAGGAGAGCCCTCTTACACTGTTGGTGGGGATGCAAACTGGTGCAGCCATTCTGGAAAACAATATGGAAATTCCTCAAAAAGTTAAAAATAGAACAGTCCTATGATCTAGCAATTGCACCATTAGATATTTGCCCAAAGGATACAAAAATATTGATTTGAAGGGATACAGCAGCATTATCAACAATAGCCTGATTATGGAAAGAACCCAAGTGTCCATCAACTGGCAAAAGGATAAAGAAGAAGTGGTACACACCCACACCCACCTCCACACACACACAGGAATGTTACTCAGCCAAAAAAAGACTGAAATCTTACCATTTGCAATGACATGGATGGAGCTACAGAGTATTCTGCTAAGCAAAATAAGTCAGGGAAAGACAAACACCATATGATTTCACTCATATGTAGAATTTAAGAAATAAAATAGATGAACATAGGGGAAAGAAAAAAAAAAACACAGAAGCAAAACATAAAGCAGACTCTTAACTATAGAGAACAAACCGAGGGTTGCTGGAGAGGAGGTAGGTATGGGAATGGGTTAAATTGGTGATGGGCATTTAGGAGGGCACTTGTCGTGATGAGCACTGGGTGTTGTATACAAGTGATGAGTCACTAAATCCTACACATGAAACTGATGTTACACCATATGTTGAGTAACTGGAATTTAAGCAAAAACTTGGAAGAAAAAAAATAATGTCAGTGATGAAAAGAAAAATCTTAAGATCAGCCTGAGGTTTGAAAAAAAGAAAAAAAAGAAGAAGAAGAGCACCTGGGTGGTTCAATCAGTTGAGCATCTGGCTCTTGCTTTGGCTCAGGTTATGATCTCGGGGCCATGAGATCAAGCCCCATGTCAGGGTTATGCTCAGCAGGGAGTCTGCTGGAGATTCTCTCTCTCCCTCTGCCCTTCACCTCACTGACACTGTCTTCTCTCTCTCAAATAAATAAATCCTAAAAAAAATACTAAAAATCAAAAGACCTATGATATACAAAGAAATAAAGTTAAATGTGAAAAATCCTTTTCAAAATTTATACAAATTAGAAGAAAGTTTAGTGATACCATTAAAGTACCAGTAAGGGGGAAATATTTTTGAACTTGGCTGGTTAAAAACAAAAAACAAAAAACTCCAAACATTTCCAAAAATTAAAGTGAAAGAAAAATTTATTCAAATAAAATCTGAGAGATCTCATCACTAGCAGATTGGAAGTGTAAGAAATGTGAAGGAAATTCTTCAGACAAAAGAAAAATGGTATCAGATAACAATTTTAAATATATGCAAGTGAAAGACTAGGGCCAGAAATTATAATTGTATAATAAATATACTTATTTAAATTCCTTTAAAAATAATTTATTAGAAATAGTTGATTATATGAACAAAAACAATAAAAATATATTGTGTAGTCTATAACACACATAGAAATACAAATAACATAAAAAAATACAGAACAGGTGAAATGGTTTGTAAGTCTTGTTGTCTACTTTTTATAGATAGGCAGTGGCATTATATTTAAAGGTAGACTGTAATAAGTTGAAGATGGTATATTGTGAACTCTAAAGCTTTGTATCAAGCAAGAGTGATAAGACAACAGAAATGAAAAAGTTGAATTGTAAGAGTACAAGACTAATCCAAAAAAAGGCAGGAGAAGAAGAGGAAAAAAAGGAGCAGAGAACAAAAAGAACAAATAGAAAACAAAATCAGAGGACGTTAGATTTAAAGCCAGCTATATTGATAAATTATATTCAACCTAATTGAAATGATCTAAAACTCCAATTTACTGACATAGATCAAGTTGAATAAAGAGCAATAAACAACTGTATGTGGTATATAAGAAAACCCATATTAAATATAAATATACCAGTAGGTTAAAAGTAGAAGGTTTTAAAAGATGTATCATAAAAACACTAGGCAAAGAAAACTGGGTGAAATATAGTCATAGAAATATAGTAATACCAGACAAAGTAGATTTCTGAGCTGAGGATATTACCTTAGAAAAGAGAAATACTTTATGCTGATAGAGGGGTCAAATTAGCAATAGAGAATAGAATATATAGAGAAAAGCAATCTTAAATGTGAATGCACTTAATAGCAACAACAAGAACACTTCCAAATCCAGAGGGCAAAGAGATACTACTGAAAGGAGAAATATACAAATATAGTTGGACATAATTAAATTTTTTTCTCAGTAATTAATAAAACATGTACTAAAAAGAATAAAGAAGATCTGAATAACACTATTAACCACTTTCCCCCTTAAACAGCTACAAAATAACAAAATAGCAAATTAAATCTAGCAGTATAAAAGAAGAATAAAAACATAACCAAATATGGTTGGTATCTGAAAATCAACAAATGTATTGCATCATACTCACAGGCAGAAAAAGAAAAGAAAAGAAAAAGTGTACTACTATCTTAATAGAGGTAGAAGAATTATTTCACAAGACTCAAAACTCATTATTAAAAATTTTAGCAAAGTAGGTCTAGAAGCTAATAACCCTCAATATGATAAAATATATCTTTGAAAAAAAATTGCACCTAACATCAAACTTCATGATGAAAACTTACTTTATCCCAAAGTAATTGACTTGATAAAATTGTTGAAAATATTTTACATGCCTTGTGATATAAATGATTGCCATCTCCAACTTACTTGGACATAATTAAAGTTCCACTGGGCCATTTCTACCGAAGGAATCTATTTTAAGACATAAGGAGCCCCTTAGGAAATGACTCAGGGTAAAAGAGAGAGTATTGGCACAGAAGTTTGTCATTGTTGTTTAACAACACAATAGAATTAAAGTGAGGTCAACCCCTATAGATTTTATTCATCTTATCCAGTAGTTAAACCACTGAAAAATTCTGCCTTCCTCTGGCTACTGAGTCCTAAAATGAAAGGCAAGAACAATAACAACAAAGGATTTAGTAAATGCTAATCAAAAGATTATAGCCTATTTTCCACGAGACAATGAAGACTCAAATATAAGTGGCACAGATTTCAACAGTTCAGCAGATACAGAAAATCATGTTAGTGTTGTTGAAAGTAATAAGGGCGTGGTCTTGATGTTGACAATGGCAACTGTGATGTCAAGGGGTTTGTCTCTCTAATACCAGTTCATCTCCTCCTCTTCTTCCATGTCACCGTTACTGCTACTATCATCAGCAGTGCATTATCATTGTCAGACATTCATTACAGAGCTGATCAGTAAATGAAACATTCACTATTTGCAATTACCATTTTGTGTAACCACTGAAAAGTCTATTGGTAGTGAGCTATTGTGAAAGATGCTTATAGAAGCTTTCCTAAATGCTCTCATGATTTTCCCTGTACTCCTTATTTTTTCAGTAAATTCTTCAATCACTTATACTTTTACCAGGAATTTTGGGGAATCTAATGACAGATATTGGAACATTCTGACTTATCTGTTGATACCTTATCACTAAGAAGCCACTAGTTACAAGTAAATAGCTTCTCGTACCAATGTTTAATTTATTTTCAACTTCTTGGGGGTGGTCAGAAAAGTTGAGATTACATCATTTTTTCAGCTTTATTGTGCTATAATTTTTAAAATATATTATTGGAACATAGTTATCATGTAAAGTTATATTAGTTTCAGGTGAACAACATAGTGATTTGACAATTCAATATATTACTCAATGCTCATCATGGTAAGTGTAGTCAACATCTGTCATTATACTATATTACAATATTATTGATTATTTTTCTGTACTTTTAGTCTCCATTCCTTATTTATTTTGTAATTGCAAATTTGTACCTCTTAATTCTCTTCACCTATTTTATCCATCATTCCACTGAACTCCCCTCTGGCAACCAGTTTGTTCTCTGTATTTGGGAGTCTGGTTTTTTGTTTGTTCATTTGTTTTGTTTTTTAGATTCCCCATATAAAATAAAGCATATGGGTGGGTTTGTTTTTTTCTGCCTGACTTATTTCACTTAGTTTAATACCCTCTAGGACCATCCATATTGTCACAAATGGCAAGATTTTATCCCTTTATATGGCTATTACTCCGCTTTATATATATGCACCACATCATCTTTATACATTCAGCTATCTGTGCATACTTTGGTTGCTTCCATATCTTGGTTATTGTAAATGATGCTACAATAAACACAGGAGTGCATATATCTTTTAAAATTAGTGTTTTTGCTTTCTTTGGGAAAATACCCAGTAGTGGGATTACTGAATTATTTGGCATTTCTATTTTTAATTTTTTGAGGAACTTTCATACTATTTTCCATAGTGGCTGTACCAGTTTGCGGATTCCCTTTTCTCCACATGCTCATCAACACTTGTTATTTATTGTTTTGAATATTGCAATTTTGACTGGTGTGAGGTGATATCACTGCGGTTTTGATTTGCATTTCCCTGGTTAGTGATGTTGAGCATCTTGTGTCTGTCTTTTGGCTATTTCTATGACTTCTTTAGAAAAATGTTTATTAGTTCTTCTAGCCATTTTTCAATAAGATTGATTTCTTTTTTTTTTTTTTTTTTTTTTTTTTTTTTGAGTTGTATAAGTTCTTTATATAGATTGGATATTAAGCCATTATCAGATATATCATTTGCAAATATCTTCTATTCCATAGGTTGCCTTTTCATTATGATGATGTATTCCTTTGCTGTGCAAAAACTTCTTATTTTGGTATAGTCCCAATAGTTTATTTTTGCTGTTGTGTCTCTTGCCTGAGGAGACATTTCCATAAATATATTGCTGTGGCTGATGTCTAAGAGATTACTGCCTATGTTTTCTTTTAGGAGTTTTATGGTTTCAGGTCTCACATTTACATCTTTAGTTCATTTCAAGTTTATTTTTGTGTATGGAATTTTAAAAATGATCCAGTTTCATTCTTCTGCATGTAGCTGTCCAGTTTTCCCAACACCATTTATTGAGAAACCTGAATTAGTGTAGAAAAAAAAAGAAAGAAAGAAACCATTATAACCTTTGTTAATCCCTGCGAACATCATTTTCTTAGAGCATGTACAGAAATTGAGTACACAATGCGGACCTGACTCATTAAGAAATGATTAAATGATGCCCATATGCTCTGTTTAGAAATATAGTAACATATTTAATTTTTTAAGTCATTGAGGGCTTCTGTAATCCAATTGCATTTAAATGCAATTTAGATAAAATTTATTTATTCAGAAATCTCTGCTATCCCTTGTCTCCGTCACCTGCATAATATAATTCTCCAAGAGTTCTTTATGAGTAAGATTTCACTATAATTTGATAAGAAGATGCTTTTGTTTGGTGAGGTAGTTAGCTAAAAACTAAATAATATCAGTGAATAATTCACCAAATGTATATTGCATGTGTAGATAATTGGGATAATAGATATCATTATTATAAATAAGTGTCCTTGTGGACATATTAACTCCTACCCTGAGGAAGCATGAGGTTTTTTTTTTTTTTCTTTTTTAACTTGTTTGCAAATTCTCAGGAACACAATGAACATTAATTGATATGTTTCCATAAGAATATATTCTATGTAATAAGAAAGAAGAACAAAATTTCTTTCTCTCCTTCAATACATTTTATGAGAGATTTCACATATTTATGTTAAATGTATCACAAAAGGGCTTAAAAGTGTAATCTTTCTCCTTGGATGTATTTTTATAAGATCAGAGAAAGACAAAAGAAGGCAAAACTTTTGATTTGGCATCATGTTAAACAGGATGCTGTCTATACAAAATATGAAAGAAAAAAATCATAACAGTAGAGATTCGTGCACTGTTGGTCCTATCCTGACTTCCAGAGAGGCTACTCAGCCTTTTACAAGTGAACATCCACTCCACTGTTGAATAGATTCACAGAGGATCTCAAAATTGCAAGATATTTTTAGACTCATGAAAGGCTGTGTGTTGAACTTTATATGGTCTCAGGGTTTAGTGGTAATAGGAAAACACCAGGGAGTATATTTAGGGAAGCTGTCCTGAGGTCTGCACTAAGAGACTACTGCAAACAAAATAGAAACAGATGGGTAGCATCCTCAGTGCCAAGTGATATGGGGATTCTACAGATCATCACCTGGTCCCTCTCTCTCGCTCACTCTCTCTCTCATACGCACACACACACACACACAGCTCTCTCAGCATGAGAGCTGCTTTATTAAAAGCTGATAAGTGTCTTGGTGAAAGAAAAACAAGAACCATAGATATTGTGATTGCAGGAGCATATTAAAGAGGCAAGGGAATAGTCAAATTGATGTACTCTTTGTAATTATGTTTTCAGTACCTTCTGCCATCAGCCAGTACTCTCTCCAAATTATCTAGAGATATGCATGCACACATTTTCTGAGGTTTGAAAGATAATTATATTGCTTCTGATTTATATTGATCAGGCAAAGAAAAACATTGCACAATTAAAGAAAAAAACAAACTTTTAGAATAAACAACAAAGAATGTATTTGTGTATATGATCTGTGTAGGACCCTCCAAGTGTCCTAGAAGATTTTCTAGTTTGGAAGCAATATCCTGGAAAATTCTATATAAGATAATTTCATAATTCTTCTCTAAGAATAGGAGGGGAGAAGCAAAAAATTATAGATGTTAGGTATTGAAAGCTGTAATTTGGTTCACTAAAACACCTGCCTCACCTCACAACATTGGTTTAAAGAGTGTGGCTGATAAAACTGACAACTCCAAGTCACTGACACCTAAAGGACAACTTCAAAGGAATCCTGTTGAATAATGTATCAATCTGTTGTGTTCCACCAAAATATCCAATGATTTTCTTAGAAAAGCATTTCAAAATTCCCAGGAAGGATTCAATGGGCTTGTCATGACCAGATAGTCCTCGGACTACCTATCAAATAAGAGATAGACATTAAATATCAACTATCATAGCTTTAGTGTGACACAGTGGCTTCAGTTTTCTCCAACTCCAGATTATGGGGGAAAACAGCAGAAGATTTTGGGAAAACACTATAAGCTTCATGAAAAGCATAATGAGGATGTCACTTTTTTCCTTTTTTTAGTTAGGAAAATTATGGCATTAATTTAATGACTCCTAAAAAAAAGAAAGGAAAAGGTCATATGTATCAGTAAGATGAACTTATTAAGGGTCTAAGAAGGTTTGAATGTGATTACAGGAAATAGAGCATAGAGTTAGGGGTGGCATAGGGAATATAAGAAGTGGTTTAATATTTTGTATGTGCATTGAGGCTGAGCACACAGGTTGAGGTCCTTACACTCAGTTGAACAGCCAAGTCTCCATAATTCTCTACCTGAATACTCCTACTGTCAGGGGAAAGAAATCATTCACTAGGTCAGGGATAAGGCTTCAGAATGAGTATTTTATGACTAACTCCTTAGGTAACTCTGATGCTCAGTCAGGTTCTGGGTAGGATAAAAGCTTGTACTAGGAAAAAAAAAATCAAGATTTCTCTTCAGTTTCTGGTCTGGTCCCTTGTTCTTCTGAGATAATCCTTATAATGGCCAAGTGGTAGAACAGTCTGGGGAATTCTGGCACCGTGAGCTAATTGCGACAGGAATACATCCACTCTTAACCAAACTTATTTTCTCTGGCTGTATAAAGATTGTCACAAAAGAAATGCATTCATATCATATAGATTTTGAAACTTGGGAGATATCTAGGAAAATTATTTCATCTCTGTATTAATGACACTTTATTAAAATTTAAAGGATAGCTTCAAAATAAAGTTATACTTATAATACCAAAAGATAAATAGAACCAAATAAACTTTAGAATAACTGGGAAGTTTTTAATTAGCTATAAATACAAAAGATGACTTTGTGCCTTTCTTGGTACCGATCTTAACATTTAAAATATATCTAGAATTTTTGAGTGGTGCCTGAACACAGATAAGAAAAGAGAGAGTATAGGGTAATAACAGACGAGAATGGTGGGGAGACATGAAATGGTTCAGCCAAATGAGGCCAGAGGAGTCTTGACTTCTGTTGAGATCATGAGTCAGTACAGAGAGGCCTGTAGTGCAAAACAGGAATGGATCTGGTGCATTTAAAAAGGAAAAAAAAATCCACTTCACATATTAGGGGAGAACATCCCTCTCTGACTCTTCTGGTTTCCATGAGGTGGGCAATTCAGTCTAAATCTGGCTCTCAGCTTTAGAAATCCTATTCCAATGCCAGATTTATTCAGTAATAGAGTTTATATTTGCTTCTCCATCTGCCCACCCACTACGTTGTCCCTCAATTGCTTCCAAACGTGGGAAGGAAAACAGAAAGAAAAAAAAAAAAAACATTGCAAAATAGTTTTACTAAAAGTCTATTTTTGTATGAAAGCAAAAGCAGAAAGCCAAGTCACTTTGAGAACAATAAACCAGGATACAAATTCATGGCTTTTCTTTAATTAATGATTCAAGCACCTTTTCATAATTTGTTTGCTAAGCTTGATGCTTAGGGGCTACAAATAAATACTAGTTGTCATCACCTGAAGAGAGACCTTGTTTTTCTTCTCTATACCACTTCTTGTTGATTTCTCTGTCCAGTATGACTTTCCTTCCAGAATCGAATCCATCTTTAATGTCCTGCGTTAAATATCCGAGGATTCACAAAAACTTCCCTAATCCCCTCCCCTCAGCAGCAGATAGATTCTTCCACTAAAACCTCATTTAAATTTTGTTATTTCTTTTATAACCCACTTTTTATTTTTATTTCTCTGTGCAGGGTTTTCCTTACTATTAAATTTTTTTTTTCCCTACTGTTAGAGTATTTTGAAGGAAATAACCAAACCCTCGTGAATTTTATAATCTCCAAGGTTAATCATCACAGATAACTGGACTTGATACACATATTGAATTTAATTGAATGTATACGATCTAGATTCCTCACATGATAGAATAATGTTTGGGGGGAGGGTAATGTGATAGTGAAACAGTGTGTCTTTAAGTGAGAAAAAAATGAGAACATTGCTTCAAACAGTGCCAGACTCATCTGAAAAAATATTTTGTTAAAACATACATTTATAACCAATATCTTTACCTATATTAGGGGAAGTTTCAGATGTAAATGTCTTCCATTCTGCATTTTATAGAGTGTAGCTGATTTGTTTCTAGTCTCATCCTGCCTTTTCCTATAGTCATCTAATTCTCCCAGAAATATCTTCTGATAATAAATCATGCTGTGTATATAAAGATATACAAATGGACAAGTTTCTGGAGTTATACCAACCTAAAGTGATAATTATGGATAGTTACATTAGCAATGACAAACATATACCAATCTTTTTTTCCTGTTGAAATACTTAAGAATGGCATAAGAAGCAATACTTAAAATTAACACCTCACAAAAAATAATATAAAAGTTAAAAGTTCTCAGGGCTCCTAGGTGACAGTGGATTAAGCCGCTGCCTTGGGCTCAGGTCATGATCTCAGGGTCCTGGGATTGAGCCCCGCATCAGGCTCTCTGCTCAGTGGGGAGCCTGCTTCCCCCTCTCTCTCACTGCCTGCCTCTCTGCCTACTAGTGATCTCTCTGTCAAATAAATAAATAAAATCTTTTTTAAAAAAGTCAAAAGTTCTAAGATAAAGAAAATCAGTTATATAACTTAGAATATACCCAACCTGATCATTACTTGTGTGGCTTGAGAAATCAGCTGACCTAAAAATAGACAGACAATACATATACAAATTTATCTTTTCAGTTAACTCTCTTGTTTTTCACTGATATTTAAATTATTTATTTACATAATTATGTATTTCAGTTGGGGGAGCTCTCTTCACATAGAAGTTTGAGTATTCTAAATCTGGGAAATGAGCTTTAGGAAAATAATTTAATGAAAGGAGGATTGCCATAGTGACCCAAGATTAATGTTAACGTCCTTCCTATTCTATCAGGGTCCACATGTGGGACTTTACTATGCACTACTTTTCTCTTCATTTTTTTCCCTTTTTAGAAGGAGACAAGTATCTGTTTCCTATAGTCGTTTGGGCATGTGTCAGATGCCTTATCATTAGACATACGTGCAAATTAGATAAGGCATTTCATCTCAACCATTAGATCCATTCTCAAGCTTTGGTCATAGCAGAGAATACCAGTATGGCTGGCATTAGGACACAAATCTATCTACTTGCACAAAATCTGACTGTTCTGATTTTCCATCTGACAACATCATGGACAGAGCTCCTCAAGCAAATTCAAAGGACGTAGGTTTGAATATTGGTCTTTGGCTAAGGGTTTGGCCTCAGCAATTTTTTTTTTTGTCTTTCCTGTCCCCAGTTAGTATTTTTTACTGAAACCACAGTCATTTGGGCTGGGGGAATACAATTCTTATTCTTAAGAACAGTAGTGTGTTGCCTAGACAAAGTATATCCTTCTTCCTAAGAGGAAGAAAGGAAATCACTCACTAATTCTTTAATTTATCCAATAAAGTTCATGGAAATAACAAACAAAAATGAAAGGAAATATGCTGTACAATGTTAGTAGCATATAAAGATTGTTTCACCCTTAGCTGAGTTGCGGAAGAGGAGAAAAAAACACTTAAACAATTAGATAAAAGGCTTGGCGGCAATGCCATAGCCACAGGATGATAAAGGTTCTCCCTGCAAAGAAGACTTTGCTCCAAAATATAGTACCCAGTGATTCGATATGAATTTAGCCATGAGTCCCAAAAGCTATGACATTCAGAGAAATTTATCCCATGTTTTAAGCAGATAGCAGGAGGTTCTAAGAGAAGATAGGATTGGCATTTGGGGCAGGTTAGTGACATTATGGATTTGGGAGATTAGTCTTTTAAGAATAAAAAAATTAGCTACGGGTTGAGTGGTAAGAGGTGGAATAACCTAGAGAATTTAGAAAATTGGAGTGGTTGAGATTGGTGCAGGTTTGGGGGCCCTGACTTGAGTGCTTGGGAGAGGATATATTCACTCTAGCAAGGAATTCTAACAGTTAACTGAAGAATGAAGGTTGAGGTTAAGATAACACTGGTTATCTTAACCTCAGCTGGTTGAGGTCACTGCTGCCACCTCCAACACCATACTGCCCTCAGCATTACAAATCTTAGTCTTTACCTGACTGATGCCTAGTAGGACAGGGGGCTTATCCTGGGGTACAGCCAGCACATCAGTGATTATAACTAAGTGGGCTAGCTAAGGTAGAAACTGAAAAGGGGTTGGTAAATAAGTCAGGCTCTTCACACTATAAAGTCATACTGATTGACTTTTAATTGTTTTAATACATCAGGATCTTTCATTAGCTAATTAAAGAAAGTCTCCTAACCTCAAAATAAGGCACACAGAAGCAAAAGAATGTCACTCTAATTTTATCTGGGCTGTTTTGAATTATCACATGTGAACACTAGGCACCGGTGTGATTAACATGTAGATCTCTATCCACCTAAACTTTAATGTAAACTTTTTTTTTTCTTTCCTAGGCCAAAGGAGTGGTGAGAGTCTGTCTATGTGTTCTGTGAAAGAGAAGACAGAGGAAGGAGGGCACTGAACCTGCTTTTCGACCTTGGACCATATTCAAGGCTCTCTATAAAGGACTTTGTTATCATGGAAGACTTGATGATCAATTATGAGGGCAGAGAGAAGGGCTGTTTTGACGAAGAGACAGGGTCAGAGTCATTCTCACAACTTCTATAGGGACCAAAACATATCTTCTGAGTCACAGTGAGGATGTTACAGCGATATGTGAAAATTCAACATTTTTTCAACTTTGCAGAGTGGGTTAGGTCAGTGTTTAGCACACAAAGGGGGGAGCAGCAGTGTCCTGCCAGAGCAGATTTGTTCTGTGTAGGCACATGGGTAGCACACACTAATTTCTTCTGCTTATTTCAGCACAAGAAGAAGAGAGGGAAGAGGAAACATTTTAAAAAATTACTTTGTTTTTATCACTAATGTTCTTTAATTCAGTCTTTTAATTTGATTTCCCTAAGGACCTGTGAGTCCAGTATTAACATTCTTATTTTTTTTTTATTTTTTTATTTATTTGACAGACAGAGATCACAAGTAGGCAGAGAGGCAGGCAGAGAGAAAGGGGGAAGCAGGCTCCCTGCTGAGCAGAGAGCCCAATGCGGGACTGGATCCCAGGACCCTGGGATAATGACCTGAGCTGACAGCCAGAGGCTTTAACCCACTGAGCCACCCAGGTTCCCCAACATTCCCATTTTTATTCTAAAATAAAAACCTTACTGAAGATCTCAAAATTAGTAAGGCAAGCCTTTTCAGTTGTACTCTGTGTTTGACCATATACTCAGATTTGCCTGGGTTTAAATTTTTTTTTTATTAATTTTTTATTTTATAAAACATATATTTTTATCCCCAGGGGTACAGGTCTGTGAATCACCAGGTTTACACACTTCACAGCACTCACCAAAGCACATACCCTCCCCAATGTCCATAATCCCACCCACTTCTCCCAAACCCCCTCCCCCCAGCAACCCTCAGTTTGTTTTGTGAGATTAAGAGTCACTTATGGTTTGTCTCCCTCCCAATCCCATCTTGTTTCATTTATTCTTCTCCTATTGGGTTTAAATGTTAATGCCTCTTCATTCACTTCCAAAAATGATCCAGCTCAAGTAATAAATTATATGGTCACTCCTCTGTGAGCTATTTGTAACCCATCCTAGATCAACTGAATCAAAACACATGTGACCCTAGGGTCCTGAATTCTAAACAAATAATGTAGCTTATCTTATTATATGAATTTGGGATTCCAGCCCAAGACTCTCCAAATTCAAAGCCTGTGTAAGTTTTAGTATACAATACTGGCTCTTAAAATATGTCTATATTTGTGCTGGTACCAAATTTCAAAATATAGACGTTGATGGTTTTACATTGTTTGCATCTGTGTTTTGCAAATAGTAATCCAAAGCCACATTTAACACTTAGTATCTTTAGGACGTAGGGCTAGAAGCTTTCTTATACTGGAGCAAAGGGCTACTTTGCACAACTTGCTCATATAAACCTTCCTACAATTATTCTGAAACATGTGTAGAAGAGAAGCCAAATTATGACTGTAAATATATGATTTTTACATGTAAATATATGATTCATATTTATTAAATATATTTTATATTTCATTTATTTGTGTTATCTGAATGAATAGAAGACTAGGTACAAGACATTTACCATTAGTTTCTCTATTAATTTATTTCATCACCAGTGAAATTTCTTTGAGCTTTTCATGTTCTAAAATGGTATATGAAGACAAATGAAGGGGAAGCCTGCATGGCTCAATCAGTTAAGCATCTGCCTTCAGTTCAGGTCATGATCTCGGGGTCCTTGGATGGAGCCCCATGTCGGGCTGCCTACTCAGCTAGGAGCCTGCTTCTCCCTCTGACTGTTGCTTTCCCTGCTTGTGCTCTCTCTCTCTCACCTTGTCTCTCTCTCTGTGTCAAATAAATAAAAATATTTTTAAAAAAAAGGACAAGTGAAATATAAAAAAAAAAAACAAAAACAAAAGTTTTCCTTGGCAGGTGTGACACAAAAAATTGGGACTTCATGCAATCTACAAATAAAGAAAATTGATCAAGAAAAGGCATGTATTCTTCAGGATGATTTTGAATACAGTACTGGCCCTCCATCATTTAACTTTCTATGGCTTTGCTAGCATATGTTTCTTGGTTTTGTTTTTTCTTTTTTCTCCTTTTCCTTGACATTATCCAAAATTTACAGAGCTTCAGATCTTAGTATCCAAGCTGGACTAATTATCACAGTCCAGCAGATGGTGTGCTCCAAATGGTATGTAACCAAAGCTGTGTAATATCTTCAGACTAGGCAGGCCAATGGAGCACCATTTCCTTCTACTCTTCTACTGTGAGGTTTTATCTCAGGAGTGCTGGGTGAGAGGCAGAGGAAAAGCAGCATAGGAAAATCCTCGCCTGCCCTTTGGTACAAAAACCAGGAAATTCATGGCTCCCTAAAAGAGTCCAGCTGTCAGGGGCCTTTGGATCTGTCCAGGAGTCTCCACCAGCTGGTTTGTTGAGGGAATAATTAGGAGAACGTTCCTGATTTGCTAATGCTGGTAGATTGGAAAGTGAACCGCTCTCATGAACTGCACTAGTCCCAGAGCGAGGGGCTGGGATAAGAATGCCTTCTGACTATATACTAGGGAACAAATGAACAAACAAACAAAACAAAACAAAACCCCTCACAGTACAGAGAAGTCTATCCCTGATGTTTTAGCAAAAATTACATGAGTGCGCTGAATGAACGAATAAACAAAATTAATAAACCCAAAGCAAAAACAAACAAAACCACAGCAATACCTTTTATTTTACACCACAAGATACAAGACTGAAGAATCTGATCTGCAGGCTCAAGAAATACGTATCCAAGAGTGGATTTAAAGTTACATATGTAAAGTGCTTGTAGGAGCCATGAAAAGGACAAAGATCAAGATGAATAATGAGGATGGGTGCCACTTACGGAGCTAACACAATAAAAGCACAAAACAAAAATTTCAACAACAACAAAAAAAGATCAGAACATCAAAGTGATGCATCAGAGCACAAAAAATTAATTTGTAGAAGAGAACCATTGCTGAGAATGAATTAAAGTCTTGTAATAGCAAATGGGAACAAAAATTCACAGTAGAGGATTTAAAAAAAAAAAAAAAAGAGGATCCCCAGGGCCACAGGTGGGGCGGAGGCACAGGGATCCCCAGCTGTGAACCCCTCATAGATCAGAATGTCCACTGGGGCTGTGGAGTGGCATGGTTTCCAGTGGGCATGGGGTGGGGGCAGGGTTCACACTGGGCCAGGGTGGGTGGAGATGACAATAAGAAGACAAGCACAGTGCTCCTTTCCCAGCAGCCACACTCTCATCCACACCCTGCTGCCAGAACGGCCAGCAACCCCTGTACCATCTGATGAAAGATGACTCCAGAGTTTGCTGGGAAAGAGAGGAGACGGCAAAGGGATTAATGGTCAGAGATGAAGACCCTTTGTGCTTCTCTGCTCCCGCCTTTATTGGTCCTGCAGGATAATCACAAATCCTTATCACTGTTTCTCAAGCACAGAATGTGGGACAAAGGGTCTTACTGAAACTAGGAGGATCTGTTTAAGAGAAAGATACAATATGCTAATTTGCATGTTCTATGAGTTCTGCTAAACATAGCCAAAGGGACAATGCATACATCTCTTAGATCACAGGGCAGCTGTCTGGGCTAAGAAAGCTTTAGGAAGGGAACTCTTGGTGCCATTCCTATGGCAGAGTGGTCACGCAGGCCTTGGCATTCCAAAGGCCTACACCCTCTTCCAGAAACCTTCCATTGCCCCTAGCGGCATCTTTGTTACATTTTAGCGAGCTAGGTATTACGGACGATTTCAGACTCTGCATTAACCCCAACAAGGGAACCTGCCCCATCCCTGTCTGGTCTCTGCCTCTCTGCATGACTTCGAAGAAAATGAAAGCTCAAAGAGGGCACATCTTCACACAGGGGAAGGAAAGGTGAGATATTGTCTAGAATGGAAAAAGGGGGTCTTGTAGATGCACAACCCTCCACATGGATTCTCTTAACTCAGTGTGACTAGTGATACGGCAGTACTAACTGCCCTTCCACAAACCCTCAACCAACAGACTCAGAGGGTAAACACTCATTGCAGCGAGGCACTGTGGATGCTGGACACTTGACTTGAGAGCAGTAACTCCAGGATGGAGGAACTTCCCCGCCTTACTTGCCTATGTAGCACGCAGCTTCTATGTTCCCTAGAAGCAGGAATGCCCTTTGACCTTTTTTGTTAGCACTTGTGAGAAAGCCTAAAGGTAAAAGGCTGTGCCTTTGACCTCACAGAGGCATTCCTGATATGCCCATCAAAGAGAACCAGAGGCCCTGAGGCAGGTGTACTTTTAATAAACACCTCTAAAGATCAACCAGTTGAACAATATTAAAAAGGGAATAATAAAACACAAATGAAGAGTTATAGGACATATCAAGGAAACTAGTCATTTAAATAACAGAAGTTCCAAACTGAGGAATTCGAAACTGAGGGAAGATAAAGGAAAAGTAATAATAATCACAATAATAATAACAAAAAGTAATAATTAAAATTTTAGTATTTATTATTATAAATGTTTGCCTAACCTGAAGAACAATGTGATTTAAATCTCTTGCGTTGAAAGCCCTTGCTGAGTCTACAGCATAGTGAAATGTACTAGTCTATATCGTAGAGACACTTTTGAACTTCAAGAAAAAAGAGAATTTTGCCAAGTTACCTACAGGAAGAACATGTTAATTGCAAAGAAACAAGAATCCAAAACAACATTAAATTTCTCATTTGCAATAATGCAAGCTAGAAAATGATAAAATAATGACTAAAGACTTGAACAAATAAATATAGTCTAAATAAAGTTCTATACAAAGTAAAGTGTTACTTTTTTGATGAGGTAACTTAGAAAAAAGGACTATACTGTCCTGTACGCTAAGAAAGATATACAAATCCCTACTCCAAGTAAAATGAATTCTAATATGGAATCAATATATATATAATAAATCCAGTTGAATAGAAATGCATAATGAAAATTTTACTTGGAATTTGGGATACATGTTCATAAATTTTCTTGAAATAGAGTTGGCTCTCTTTTTGCTAGGACCAAATAATTCTCAATTATGTTCCTCGAACTCGGGCTTCGGAGTGGGAGGGAACACAGTCTTCTTAAGTTCTCACTCTGTAGGGAAGAGGGCCTGGAAGTACAATGCCTTGCTCTTAGAGTGAGCATGGCACACATCATAATTTAATGTTGGTGCATTAATGCACGGGTATAGATTATGTATACGTTTGGACATATAAAGAGAATCATCCATAGATTGAAAAGATATCTAAATTAACATATCGTGTGAGAAAAATATAATCAGGACAAAACTAGAAAAAGGACCAAATTGAAAATAAGAAGCAATAAATTGAAGTGATTTTAATCACAAATTGAAACTGAACAATAATTCTAAGTATGTCTTTCACAAATTATCATCAGCCTTAATTCTCACGTCCCAAGAATACCTGGACTGATTTGGAATAGGCTCTGATTAGACCTGCTGTACTCAAACCTCATCTAGGCCAGATGATTCAGCAGAAAATACAATGCAAAAATGTATGCTGTTGCTGTGACACAGAAAGAAAGGATTTCTTTTAGTTATATTAACCTTTGAATTTTGATGTGCCCATCCAACTACTTCAAATACAAGGCGGTGAACATGTGGTTCCAGGTGTTTCTGATTTGGTGAATCTTAGTTCAATATGTGCAGAATAGATACCAAGCATCGACTATGACTTTGAGGGCAATAAAGGAAGCACCAGGAAGATGAATCCTGCATACATAGCTCTATCCTGCTTTCTTCTGCTGTACAGACATCATTACGGTGCTTACTTGCTGGTCAGGGAGTAACCTGATTAGAAACTAAAATCAAAAATATCTAAGATTTTATTCTATTCATTTTTAAACCAGCCTTAGTGACTTGGCCTAGATAACATTTTAGCTCTACCCTGTTCTCATATGACACAAATTAGTCATTATCATGGTTGTCTTATAAAGTCCGAGTTTATTTGAATTTACTCAAATGTTCACCAAATAATATTTGCTCATAATGATTCCTTCATCCTACTTTCATTTTTGTGTTCAACTTCCCTCTCCATCGCCCTAAAGCATTCTGTGTTAGGTAGTAACTGCTGCAATTATGTTGAATAACAAAATTCTTTAATGGCTTACAACAACAAATATTTACTTTCCTAACTCATGAATCTGTGGGGCATTTGGAATATTTCTGCTTTATGGTATGAACTGGGGTGGGTTTGGCTCTGTGCTTGTGGTCAGGTTCATGTCTGTTCCATCGGTATCATTGCTGGGTCCAGGTTAAAGGGGAACATGTACTTGGGGCTTATTTCCTCAAGGCGATCACAGGACCATAAGAGGCAAGCCAGACCACACAAGAACATTTAAGAATATTTAAACTTTCTGCTTCTATTATGTCACTTACCATTGGCCAAACCAAGTCCCATGGCTACACTCAAAATACCTGGGCAGAGAATATATATCACCCATAATGGACCCATAGTGGAAGGAACTGCAATGTAAGTTTTTAACAGAGATGATAATAACAAACAAACATACTGCACATATTTAGTATTGCAAGAAGTTCTGAGAGGAGAAACTTTGCCTTTGTTTAAAACTATGTCATTGGAGTCCTTGATGTTACATGACTATGGAATTATAGGTTAACATAATTTCCTTCAGGATGTTAATTTGCCTTCATTCTCTATTCCTTCTTTTAACTTTCTCTCTTTCCTTCTTTCCCTTCTGTATACATTTTTCTTTCTCTCTCTTCAGGATTCTGTTGTCTTTCTGAGACATTAGTTGCCCTTCTATTCCTTATATTGTAAATAAGCATCCTTTTCTTCTGAATTCCTATAAGTTTTTGATATGTGCATGTGTTAATGTTTTTGTATTATGCAATTTCATTATAATACGTCTAGATGTAACATTTGTTTAAATTTATCTTCCTTCATTCTCTCTGTGTTTTATGATTCTGGAGAGTGGTGTCTTTTATTAAATCTTGGGAAAAAAATCAAAGCCATTTATCTTCCAAATATCGTCTCTTTCATTTTGGGTTCCCTGTATTATAACCACTAAATCTCTTTTTAGTTAAGATTTTAGGACTTTTCATTTTATCTAACATCTACCTTAACATTTCAATAATATCCACAACTTTGTCTTCATGTTCACAATTATGAATTTCTACCTTACTGATAGGATACATATGTTATCAATAGACATACATATATGTGTGTGTCTGTGTGTATGTAATCACTTTTCAGAAAGCTTATTAGTATTTCATGTATTCACAAAAGCTGGTTCTCACTTTGTGTTTGAAATGTCTTACTGAATTTAAATCATTTAAACACATCCATTTATTATTCTTTTTATATATTCAAGGATCAGTCCAAGCTTGGAGAGTTCTAATTCTTCTAATTGTGTCTGCTTCCTCCTGCTTGAGGTGAATTGCTTCTTGGTAAAGGGCTTTGGAATATTTAAATTATGACCACATATTCTGAGTGACTTCTTATTTCTATTTAATTCCTTTGTGACTTGAGTAGGAAGATGTGGTCTTCTGGAATAGCATGGCATTTACTTCTGTCAGAGTCCTTGAAATTTTACCATCCCAGAAAGCCATTTTAAAAGATAAAATCTTAGAATGGAAAAGAACTTTACTGTTTGGCCAGCAGAATTCAATCTCTATCCATGTAGAACGCTCGCCTTGTTCTTATACTTCTCACAGATTTTTAGTCTTTCACTTTGAGACCTGGAAGAAATGAAATAGTCTCTGACTTTCTTTTCAACAGTGCTGCTTTGTTGTTAGTCTGCCCTTTTCCTGTGAATTCAAATCTCATAGAGCCCCAAGGCCATTGTTCCTCTTAATTCCCAAACTAGGACTGATTCCCCCTCCACCACTCAGAGCAGCTCCAGAGTGAAGTTGGGTATCAAATACCTCAAGGTTTGGTTCTTTCTTTGTTTCTAATTTGAGCCTTTAAAGATTTCTTAAGTGAAAGCTCAGCAATGTATTTAAATAGGATTTGTTACATTTTATCCATTATTTCTAGATGTTTGTAGCAGGAAGGTTTACACAGTAATCTTAATCTGCCAAATACCTGGAATTGGAAGTATCTAATCTTCAATGTAAAGCTATTTACCTCAGTAAGAAATGATATATAATATCTGTTCTATCCATAAAATGTTTCATTTATATGTGTTTGGGTATGTATGTGTATGTCCATCTCTACATATGTTTAACAGATGATAAAATTAGCTATATTACTGGTTACATTCTTTGATTAGACTTAAAAATAAGAGACTATTAAATGAAAGACATGATAAATATTAAAGGAAATGTGTTTCTTCCAAAGAAACCAGAGATCAAAAATGAATTACAAATTACTCAGAAGTTAAATTAAAGTGAAAAATTAACTTTATATCAATACTTTAAAACTTTTTTTTATCAATACTTTTAAATCAGTTTCCAATGGGAGGAAAATGTGTAAGTTATATGTATTTAATAATTAGAAAAATATACTAAAAGTAAGTTTAATATTTGATTTAAGAAGCTAAAAATTAAAAAAAGAGAAGCATTTTAAAAATTAGTACATGATTAAATGAATACATAAAACAAAAATACTAAAATTAAAGAGATCTTAATCATTTAAAATAAGCCAGTGAAGGGGCACCTGGGTGGCTCAGTGGGTTAAACCTTTTCCTTCAGCTCAGGTCATGATCTCAGGGTCCTGGGATCGAGTCCCACATCGGGCTCGCTGCTCAGCAAGAAGCCTGCTTCCCCCTCTCTCTGTCTGCCTCTCTGCCTACTTGTGATCTCCCTCTCTGTCTCTCTCACTCTCTCTGTTAAATAAATAAATAAAATATTTTTTTAAAAAAAAGCCAGTGAAGTAAATAGACATCCAGAAAGCTCCTCAAATTAAAAAAAAATACCAAAAACAAAGAATTTTGCAAGAGAAAAAAATTACCATAAATGTGGATAGGTTTGTAAAGAGTTGGAGGATATTATTTAAATTTATTTTAATGTATAAAAAGTATAGACTAATTATTTGATTTGGCCTCAATTTCATTTTCTGTTTGGTTTTGTTTCATTATTCTTATTATCATTGAAAGATAAATTAATTAAAAATTCATAAAAGTTTTGAAAGTGATGATCTCATAGGGACATACCTTACAGAAACCATAGTTATAAAAATCTTGTTAACAAAATGGAATGACATTCACATGGGAGAATACAAATTATTAAAACAAAAAAAACCTTCAGTGGGTTAAGCCGCTGCCTTCGGCTCAGATGATCTCATCCTGGGACATAAAGGGAGCCTTTAGGTTAAATAAAAAAATCTTGAAAATACATAAATTTAGGTTAAAAGTATATGGCAAAAAGTATCTTTGTACAGAATCTATTTGTGTGCATTAATTGAGATAAATATGGTGTACTTAATAATAATTTATATTTATTATTTGTAGTGGGTAAGTAATTTATAGAGAACAATCTTACTTATTCTTTGAAACTATACAAGAGGAAGGTGATATTATTCCAGTTTTAAAGGATTATGAAAGGTCATGACTAAGTGGCCTGCTTCCTCACTTGTTTTTAGTCAAGGTGTTACACTGGTTGGTTATCACTGATAGAAAACAATGTTAAACCTCTCCTTGATGTCAATTATTTTGTGTTTTCAGACAGAATAAAATCATTAATTTGAAAGAAAGAATCTGAAAATATATTCAAATGAAAAGAATGATTACGTAAAATTGGGGCCTAGGTATACCTTTTTATTTTATTTTTTTAAAAGATTTTATTTATTTATTTGACAGACAGAAATCACAAGTAGGCAGAGGCAGGCAGGCAGAGGGGAGAAGCAGGTTTCCTCCTGAGCAGAGAGCCTGATGAGGGGCTCGATTCCAGGACCCCGAGACCATAACCCAAGCCGAAGGCAGAGGCTTAACCTACTGAGCCACCCAGGTGCCCCTCCCCCAGGTATACCTTTTTAAATAAGACAGGATTCTCAGATCCCCTGAGGTAAAAGAAAATCATATTTGACAAAACAACAGTTTGATATTTTGAGTGTCAAAGGATGAACTGGATAATAACAAAAGTAAAATAAGAGAAATCAGTAAAAGTTATAAACTTGAAAAACTATTTTCAAGTAAAAATAATAAAATGGCAAATATCCTCCATATATATATATATATATATATATTTCTACATATTTAAAAGAAACTTTTCAGTAGAAACATTAATAAAAGTTGTGAACAAGCAAGTCTGAAAAGGTGAATATAATTCAGCAATAAACACTTTAAAATTTGCTCAGCCTTATTAATACTCAGGAAAATGAAAATAAATCCAACTAGATACCATTTTTTCTCATTAGTTTAAACAAATTTTGAAAGAAAAATTCAGATCACTACTGGGGGCATATAAGCACTTTCATACATTGCTGACAGGAGCAAGGACCTTAAGGAAAGAAAATTAGCAAGAGCTGGTAATTTTAAATATATACTCTTTGCCATGAATTCCTATATTTTTAAATCTATCTTATATTTTAAAACACTTAGATATAGGCACCTAAACCTAACTGCTTAGACTGGCAAAAAATCTGAAATAGACACTTGATTAGTATGAAAATAGTTACATAATTAATGATATATTATAGAACCTTATGCAATAATTAAAATAAATATACATCTTTGCCTAGGAAATGCCCAGAGAAAACTGTTAGTTGGAAAGTGGTGTTAGACTGTATTTAAAAATGTACAAGTGTATGTATCATGTGTATATGCATACACATACATATAGACATATTTTTCATATCCTTAAAAGTTTTCTGTATCTAATTTGTGATTTATCTTATGTATATGGGCAGTTTAAACTTCCAGTTAGCTGGACAAACAGATGGAGGTAGATACGGGGCTACAGAAGAGAAATACAAAGCCAAAGAGATAGGAAAGCAACCTAGGATAAGAAATGTCAGCTGCCTCAATGTCAGGACATTGAAACAGAGAAAAACATCAGGTAATACACATGCTCAGAACATAGGGATTCTGAGAATCTGAATTTTCGGGTTAAAGTTAGTGTAAAATTCCTTTTAGACTAAAACTGAGAGTTAAAAGTGTTTGAGAAATGTGTGCATTTCTCTTACTGTCTTAAAAATGTCATAGAAAGTCTTTAATATTTGGTTGAGATTTCTTAAGGTCTTATAGTGCTGTTGCTTATGTTTATAAAGATAATTCTTCTAACCGATGTTACAGCCATAGACATGAGTGTGCAAGAATATAGATTAAATACAACTGAGCCCAATGCCAAAAAAGAGGGTGTTTGGGGTCTTGAAGTTTTAGTAGGAGACCAGGTAGTTGAAAGCTCAACAATTGTGATTGTCAATGTAGTTGTATATTACAACGCAACTGCAGAGCTTTAAATAAATCCAATTGTTCAGACCTTGATCTCCTTCTCCTGAAGCAGATAAAACTGAGACATGTAGGATTCCAGTAATGTATGTTTTTCAAAACTTCCAGTGAGTCAGATACGCTTTCTTTGTTAAGAACAGCTCACTTCCTCAAGTACTCCCAACTGATAGGAAAGTAGGTCCCAGAGGTGCTGAAAATGAGACAAGGACTGTTTCCGGACTCTCAACCTCTTTAGTCATTTTAATCACTTGTTCTTGGTATTTTGCTTTTATTTGACAGTTCACGTGCCCAGGTTCTAAGTGTTATGACTCAGCAAATCAGTGTTTTCTAAATCAGTGGTGCTTTCAATGATGTAGCATCTGCACAAACATTGGCACAGGTGAACACAAGCATTTCCATCCTCCCTCTTCTGCTTCAACTCAAACCAACATCTCTGATCACATGCACTAGTTCTCAGTTTCTACTACTAGCTGTTTTTCCTCTCTTGGCCCCTCCCCTTTCAGACATTGCACAAGATGTTGCACTCTTCCTCAATTCTCATATTCATACCCCCTCCCTTTATTTGACTAGCTCCTGCTCCTGCTTTAGGTCTCCACTGAAATGTTACTTCCTGGAGGAGGCCTTCCCTGCCACTGGGTTAAATTAGGTCCCAATGCTCTGCACAGTAATTTTACCACCCCTCATCAAAATATGCATCTGACATTTAGAAGCTCATACATTTGGATGCCTGTTAATACAGTAATTCATCAGTTAAGTGGTTGTTTACTAATCATCTCTGCTTCTGTACCAATCAGCTAGTTAATAGAAATCAGCAAAGTATTTCCAAATACATTTCAGTATTAGGGTGATATCCTGGGAAATTTTCCCACATTGATGGAAATAAGTAATTTGATGTGTACGTTAATTGACAACTAGATAGATGTCTGATGATAATTCCTAGGGATAGAACACATTAAGAAGTTGAGACAGCAAATTTACTTGTATTATGTGCCCCCTGCCCAGCATGACATGGCCCCAATCTACCTTTCCAGGCTTCCATAGAAAAATCCTATATATTCTTTGGGTCCCTACTCATTTGAACTAATTTTAATTTTTGGTGTCTAAGCTTGCCTTTTATTTTTCACCTTTGGAACATGTACTCATCCAAATCTGGTCTGAGATGACTGGGGTGTTTCCCTCACCACACGCTTTCCTCCTTCTCATACCCGATTCTTCATTTTTGTCTATCAGTTCCTTTATTTGTTAATGTCAAGGACAGCACTAGATCTTTATTCATACTTCAGTGCTCCATAGGATGGTTGGAATGGAAGAAATTAAACTCTCTAAGTTACGCTTTATATGAGTAGCAGTCATGATTTGTTTAAATGATTACTTACAATCTGCTCAAACAACAAAGTACTTTGTGCCTCTCTTTTCCCTTTTGTGTGCTAAGTTCTCCTGAAGGGCAAGAGAACTTACCTTATTAATTTCTCCACTCCTCAGTATAACTTAGACAGTGCCTTGCAATAGCAGTACTTCACTCTATAGTTAAATACAGTTACTTGGATAAGGAAGAATCCTATTCCTTGGCAAATAAACCTTGAATATGGAAGATATTAGTATAGCTTATATAAACTGTGAATATGGAAGATATTAGTATAGTTTATATAAACTGTGAGAAAAATAAGAGTCCCATTTAGAAAACCACTGAAATCTTTTAGAGTGTCAATGTTCCAAAAAGAAATCAATTTCCTAGTTACTTAATGGAAATCCAAGGGAAAATATTAATGCATTGACAGAGTTGAGCAGAAAATTCCAAAGTAAGTTTGGTTCAAATGGTCATTTGTTATACACATACACACGCACATATGCACACAGAAAAAAGTTAAAAATTGCCATGAAGTCTTTTTTAAAAATGTAGTTTATTTGCCTCTTGGCAAAGATTTTTGAGACTGCTGAAAAATCCTCCTACTAAACAATATATACTTTTTTTGGAAGAACAGATAGTAGGATTGTAATTATACTAAAATAATCATGAGAACATGAACAAAAATGGCACCTCAAAATATTAAAGCATAAATAAATAAAATTCTCAATTAAAAAGTTATGACTTACTGGTCGTATATACATGAAACCAAATGTACCTGTTTAAATGTGAAAATATTCAACTAATTATTGAGGCACATTGTTTTCAAAATGCTAAGAAACTGGTTCATTTTGGCTGATGGGCTATTGACATCATGTGAGCACAGATTAAATGTCATAAACAAATATGAACAATTTTTTTCAAGGTAGAAAAAGGTATGAAGGCATGCAGTGTAAGCTAATAATGATTAATTGAGATTCAGAAATTAACAAAGTTAAATCTTAATTAGTAGGCAAGCAGGACGGAATTTAAAATGAATAGCCTACAGCAAATACAAATTACACTGACTGACAATAAAGATGAGCAATTTCTCTGAAAGACAGTTACCTAAGGAAAATGTAAAAAAAAGTTATCATGAAGTTATATAGATTTGTCATATGAATAAAAATATATGGATCATACAGATTTTGGTTACTCTGACTTGAAAGAGTTAAGTATATAAAGCATGTATTATCCCACTGTATAATGGTCAGTTACTTAGGGCCTGATATTGACCCAAATGGATTTTCCAATATTCTATTTTCACATTTTTCTGGCAGTAGTGGTCTAAATCTTCTATGTCTGCTGATCTGAAATCATGTTTACTATTTTATTTTGTAAAGATTAGCAAATAATACCTAAAAGACAGAACTTAATATGTCCTTGGGGATGAACACAAGTTGATAAGCATTATTTTGAAGTAAACATTACTCCTAGACTTTCCAAATTCTCAAATTTATAACTTCTCAGAGAGTAGACATAGATTCTACTGTTATTGTCTTTTCTACTAAGTAAGTTGTTTGGTTAAAAAAAAGAAATACTGGTTTTTGACTTTATAAAAGGCGGAAGAGGGCCCCTTTAAAAGATATAATGCAGGGACGCCTGGGTGGCTCAGTTGGTTGGACGACTGCCTTCGGCTCAGGTTGTGATCCCGGAGTCTTGGGATCGAGTCCTGCATCGGGCTCCCAGCTCCATGGGGAGTCTGCTTCTCCCTCTGACGTTCTCCTTGCTCATGCTCTCTCTCGCTGTCTCTCTCTCTCTCAAATAAATAAATAAAATCTTTAAAAAAAATAAAAGATATAACGCAGTATTTTTCTATTATTCATCAAAGTGGTAGGAAGAAGGCATAAAATCAAGTCAAGGGTCAAAGGAAGACACCTAAAGTCTTTTCCTATTTTCAAGACCTTTAGAAAATTAATAACCTTTTAACATAAAAAAATTTTTTAATGTAACTAACAATTCCTAGTTTGTGTTGATATTGTGATTAAGATAATATAGAATGGAAGCTAGAATTGTGACTGACATATGGTAGGTGATTAAAAATTGATTTCGTTTAGTATTTAGTAGTATTAATAGACATTTTTTTCAAGAGGTATTGAATGAGTTTTGTCCCACATGACAGTGACTGGTAGAGCTGCCTAGGATCTTGCATTTGAAACACCGTTGACATTGTATCTAGACCGAGATCTGTAAGGGTTCATGAAGGGCTGTGGCAACATGAATGCAATATATATTTTGTTTTTGTTGAAAAGTTGTTTGATTTCCTTAAAGTGATACAACATCATCATAATTAGAAATAAGTTCTCTTGCTTTTGGATTTGTAGACATTCAGGATAGAATGCTATTTTTGTTGAGACAGACTTCACCAATGTTACTGGAAATGATGGACATGTATGAGACAATTGATACAGTATATCTGAAGATGTGTGAGTGCATGTGACCATCAGTCACACCTAAAATAAAACAGTGCATCTGCTACAGATGGAGTTTAAAGTCTATTAAACCAAGTGACATTGCTATAAATCTTGGTAAAAGCAAGGTATTATTACAGTTATTTATTTCTATAGTTACCTATTTTAAGAAATATCTGAAGCAATGTGTTTGATAAATTTAAGTCAAGGAAACTGGCCAGACCCTAATAATTGCACTCAAATAGAAATTTGGTCAAAATAAGCAGCATGGTTTTTCCTTTTGACTTTTGCTTTACAACGGAACTGTTTCATTGCAAATATATACTTTCCTTAGCAGCTGTACACTAATTTAGAATTTTTTAAGCCATGCCTAAGTTTGATTTATGAAGACTGAGATACGTAGTTATACCTTGAATAGTCCCTAGAATGTCAGATCTTAAGAGTCCTCAGGCAATGCAGTATTAATTCACCAAATACTTACATGCTCCTCTTACATGCCAGGCACTATTCTATGTACTTGGATTGCAACAATGAATGAAATAGAGACCTTCATTGTGGACTTATATTCGGAAGTGGGGGCATATAATAAAATTAAATATAATAGAAAAGTAAATTATGTAATGTATTTGAAGGTCTTAAGTGCTCTGAAAAAAAATAGAAGAGAGTAAGGAGTAAGTTTTAATATTAAATAAAGTGATTGGGTTAAGCTTTGTTAAGAAGACAGAGTGAAGGAAAACTTGATAGATGTCAAGGAAATTAGCTATTTCATATATTCTTGACAAACTTTACAACTGGAAAGAATAGTTAGAACAGGGGACCTACAACTGGAGCACACCTGGCATGAAAGACTCCAGTGTGGCTAGAGCAGAGTAAGGGAGGTGGAAGCAGTAACAGATAAAGTCAGGAAGACAGAGTTCAGGTCCTATAAGGCCCTATTTTTTATTTGTTTGTTTTGTTTGTTTTCTTAATTTATGTATTTGAGAGAGAGAGAGCACAAGCAGGGTGAGGGGCCCAGGGAGAGAGAGATGCAGACTGTCTGCTGAGCAGGGAGCCCAATCCAGGGCTCATTCCCAGGACCCTAAGATCCTGACCTGAGTCAAAGGCAGATGCTTAATTGACTGAGCCATCCAGATGCCCCAGGACCTTGGCTGTTTATGAACTTTGACAACAAAAGGGTTCTGAGCAGAGTAGTGACATGACATCGTCTGATATTATAAGTGTCATTTTGATCTTCTATGTTTAGAACAGATTAGTAAGGAACAAGAATAAAAGTTAGAATAGCTAGGAGTCTATTGTAATGATCTAAGCAAGATATCCTGGGTAGCTTCAGTGAGTAACAGTAGAAATGGCAAGGAATAGATGGAATATATTCCATCTAAACATATTTTAAAGTCAGAATTAACAGGCTTTACTGAAAAATATAATATGACATATAAGAGGAAAAAAATCAGGAAAATTCAATGTTTTTGATCCAACCCAATCATTCAGAAAAAATGAGTAGCCTTTTCCCATATAAGGCTGGCTATGAGTAGGCTGGCTATGAGTAGAACATCTTTTTTTTTTTTTTTTCAGATCAGAAATTCAGTTTTAAACTGCTTTTTAGTTAAATATTCAATTAGATAGTTTCAATTTTAGTTAGATATTCCAAAGAGGACTTGGAGAGACAGTGGATATATGAGCCTGGAATTGGAAGCAAGGTTTGATCTGAAGATATAAATTTGGAAGTAATGGGCAGTTACAATGTTAAAGCCATTAATTTGAGCAAGACAATTAAGACAATGAGTATAAATAGAAAAGACTAGAAATGGTTCCTAGAGCATTCCAAACTTTGAAAGTTGTTATCCTATCCCTTGCTTCAGAGACCTTGTGAAGTAGAAATATATTATTATTCTAAGTGTGTAATATTTATCATTTGGATATTGTGTATAGAATAAAATTTCTTGATGCAGTTATAAGATGATTAAGTTTCCATAGGAAGGACTTTTTGTTTTGAGCTGATATACTTTCTTTTTGACTTTCCTGTTGAAAACAAATCTTCTTAAATATCTTATATATCTTTATGTAGAACTATATCCCTATCTAGAAGTCTTACTCATTTTAGAAGTCCAAATGTCTATAACCTGCCACACTACTCATTTACTATTCACCACACAAGTGTAAACACATATATACTCTGTTAGAGTAGGTAATCCACAGTGCAGTGGGTGAGAAATATTTAGAGAATAATGGATGTTAAAAGCAAATGGACCTGAATATAAATATACACTTTCCTGAGTTACCTTAAACAACTTATTTAGCCTTCTCAAGCCTTAGATTTCTTAAATATAAAATGAAAATAATGATAAGCAATTTTCTGACTTGTCATGAGTATTGATATTAATGGATGCTAAGTCATTGAGAGGCTATTTTTGCTTCTATTGTTTTACCATGCTTATTACCACTGATTCATTATTTTATATTCAATTTTTACCTGGTTTGGTATCTGGAGCTCTGCTTTTGTAATTATTTCTTTTAAAAATATACATACATGATTTGGGGTCTTTGGGGATAAAATCTTTTTTTTTTAATACACAGAATTTATTTTTTTCCGAGCTCACCTGGGCATAAGCAGTGAAATCTATTATATTCAGCAGTTATTTTCAATGCCAGTGTAGATGACCTTCACAAATGTAAATTTTTCTCAAAATTGACTCTCTACTTTCCCCCCCAAAGACATACATTACCTTGACTTCAACTTTTCTGTGTATTTAGAAATTATTACAATAAAGTGATGAGGAAAATAATCCATAATCCCTGAAAATAATGGGCAATTCTGGGTTATAGGAATAAAAGTTTGGCCGATACACAAAGAGATTCATATTCTCTCATTTGACTTTGACTGTTGGAGAGTCTTTAGAACAGTAGTGGTTAAGATTATGGCTTGGCTGCATTGCCATAAAGGGAAGAAGAAAATAAGAGAACCTAGGGACAGTCCTTCATCTGGATTCAGTGTGTACTGTCATCCTTAGAGTGGGGGCCCAACAAAGTGACCTGAGGATGGGTATTACAAAGAGAAGTCTGTGGGGCTGGGATTGCTCAACCAGCACTTCTCCTGAGTGGTTTACTTTGCTTCAAGCCTCTCATATTTTTCTGAAAAAGAGGTTACACTGCAGAGTTCTTCCCTTCTAAAGAGATTCTCCCAAGATGGGGAAATTTATATATATATATATATATATATATATATATATATAACCACTTAATTACTGTCTCTGTTAAGTTAGTCATCCTCTCATTCCTCCAATAAGTGTTTCTAAAAACTGAGTATGTATCAGGGACCTTACCATGAGCAAGGGAGACAGAGGTCAAACAACTGCGGACTTCGTGCTATGGATGTTTATTCTCTATTACGGAACTAAACAGAATCTGAGCACCGAGGAAGCACAGGTGAGATTCCAACAAATCAAGTGGGATTCCACCTAAGGAGACAGTGTCTAAGCTGAGTCTCCGTGGTTAAAAAGAAGTTGCCCAAGTTAAGAGATAAGGAAGATGAGAACCTATTCCAGGCAGAAGTAGTACAGCATAACAATAAAAAAAATCCTGGCACATCCACTGGCCGTGGAGGCTTGGCAGGTTTTAATTAGCATTGTCACCAGTGCCTAATTTTATAGGCAGCCTGTCAAATAGTGCTGCAGCTACAGGGGCAGGAATTGCTCATGTTTGTACCCTCCACCCTCCTGTTTAAATACACTGCCTTCTTTGCAAGCCTTGGCTTTCATCCTACTACACCTTAAGTGGATTCTTTCTCTTTCTTACCTCTTCAGAGAGAAGACTTATAAAAATATTAGTTTGGGTTTGTATTAAGCTTCTGTCAAAAATTACTGTCTCTTAATTCACCTCTCATTCTTTGAGGGATCTTTAGTTGTTCCTTTATCTGAAAATAACCAAGATGTTTATAAATGCTATTCTATTTTTTTTTTAAAGCAGGATACTACCATTTTACTTTTGTGCCTAACTGCAATAATATATATATATTATATATATATATATTATATACCACCAGAATCTGTAGAATTGTGTTCCTAAGCTCCAGTATCAGGGTATCTTGGTTTACTGCCCTTTTCCATAAATAAATGTAAACTTCTAGTTCTCACTGAAGGGCAACAACTTTGGCAAGAGTATGGACAGAACTTTCTTAATCTAGAGGATTAGGGTGGTCTCTTAAATTAGAAGTGATAAAACTTGTGACTGCCGTGATGATTCAGAATCCCAGGGATCTCCAATAACAAAACAAAGTCACTTTCATACACCCAACTTTTTTACTGTGGGCTTTCACCAGAGGCACAGTGATAGCAAGAGGAATGATGCAAATAGTTAGAAGGACAGGAAAACTGAAAAAAACTCCAACACTCACAAGGCTTTCGCCAGTACAAGGCAAAATGCTGCTCACTGCTGGGAGCAGGAAGGATGGGCAGAGAGAGAAAATCATAATAAAATATGCCCAGGTATTCAGAGTACACTATGGAAGACAACCATAGGCTGAACTTCCTGAAAAACAGAAAACCAAGGGAAGGAATGGAAAGCAAAGAGAGTTGTCTATTCTATTGTAATTCTATTCTAATTCTAACTCTATTCTAATTCTATTGCCTATAACATGAAGGACACAGAGAGAGAGAGATTAAGAGATTGAGAGAAAGAAATATCTTTGGAGTTTAGAGAACTGCTAATTTGGGTGTAAAGAAGTAAAGATTTCTCACCAGTTCTCACAACTCAAGACCTGATAAAGCAAAAGTTTCACTGCTTTAAGATCTTTGAACCAGAAATGAGCTGAATCTACTTAATGGCACAAAAATTCCAAGACTGAGCTCAAATGTAGATAGAAATGATTCAATCCTTTCATTAGCAGCCTGGTCGAGCAAGAGTCATGCTCTTTGATAAGGAAAAATTACTTTTATTTTAGTTTCTACTCATTCTTTTAAAAATGGAAAGATAGATTTTGACAAAAATAAATCTTTTGAGATACACAAGAAAGTAGGATAGTCTCTTTGCTGTATCTTCACATGATAGAAGGAGAAGGAAACTCTGTGGGGTTGGTTTCACAAGGGCACCCTCGTTACCTAATTGCCACCCAAAGGTCCTGTCTCCTAACACCATCACACTGGGAATATTTAGGATTTCAATATAATGGGTTTTGGGGGAGAGCAGGAACACTCAGTGGAAAACAGTAGTGTATAGAGAAAATTGTAACATTAAAAGGATCTATAAGAAGAGATGAAATCTTTTAAATAAAAAATTTTAAGCATCTACTGTAAGAAGCTAGAGAAAAATAAAAAACACACTAAGTCCAAAGTACATAGAAGAAGCAAAAAATAAACATAAATGTAGAAATCAATAAAAAAACAGATTAAAAAAACAGATTAAAATGATTAAAATTTTAAAAAAGGAAAATTAAAATTTAAAAATATTAATACCATTTTTATAATGAATCAGTAACACACAAGAGAAAGCACAAATAGCAATATCAAGAATCAGAGGACATTACTACAGATTACACGGACTTCAAAAGGAAAAATGATATCAAGGACAACTATATAGCAATATTTTCAATACCAAGAAAAAATGGAAAACTTCCTTGTTAAAAAACTTGAATGTTTTCAATTAAAAACTTATTTACATAAAAGACACAACACCTCTTATCCTAAGGGCTTGACCCAGTCATTACATCAGAGATTAAAGAGGGAAATTAATATCAATATTTATTCAATTTCTTATCAGAAAATAAAGAAATACACTTCCTAATTCATTTTATTAATATAAAATGAATATAAAATATCGGCATATCCCAAAACTAAATAATGAAATGGTTGTAATAATAAGTATAAGTACAACAACAAAACATTCAAATATTCCTGCACGACACACAAAGCACAAAAATCCTTCACAAACTCTTTGTAACTTTAGTCCATCAATATATAAAATGGATTATGCAAGTATAAATTTTTCATATGAAGCAAAGGTTCATTTAACCTTCAAAAACCAATCAATGTAAATCATCACATTATAGAATAAAGGGAACGTTATCTGGTTCATCAACTAAATTCCGAAAACATCTTGGATACAATTCAGCCCCTCGTTCATTGCCGATTTCATCTTTTCGCAAACATTGGGAATAGACCAATATCTTCTCTTTTCTACAATCAGCACCTATTTAACTAGACTCTTCGGCGCTGGAGATTCTTATATATATCTCTCCATATCGCTGTATATCGATACAGACATTTATATTCGTCTGCCCAACTGTTCTCGGATACCATACTTAAGACTTGAGCCTTGCCAGGTGTTCCCACCTAAGCTCAAAAACAGGGGGAGAATAGAGTCTAGGAAATTAAAACATCACTTCACTATGACGTCAACTGATTTTTTGCACCACGGGGCTTAAAAGGAAGTTCAGAAGAAAAAGCAACGGAAGTCTTTTTAACCAGTAATACATTAGCCACTGGCTTCTGCCCAGTCGGTAATTGAAAATCGAACCCGGACTTCTATTTCACTCAATCGTTAAAATTTACTGGGGATGGGTACATAGAGTTAGATGACTCACAGTCCAAGGCATAAAGGTCTCTAGAAGAAAACATAGAGTACGTCTTCCAAACTGTTAGCTTGAATAACCTTTACAAGAGGTCAGATTCAAAGCCCTATCACTAATATAGGCGACAAAATTCCTTTTCAAATGCCTCAAAAGTGGCAGTCTATGACTCCCGCAAAGACAAGCCACAACACACAAAAAGCAGAACCTACAGATTGAGAGAAAATATTCTATTCCTAGTACATACGTCTGATGAAGGCTTTTTATCCAGAATATACAAAAATTGTATAAAAATCATTAATGTTTTAATAGAAAAATACATTAATAATAGTAAAGCAAAAACTCAATATAATAGGAAAAGTGTT